>NW_022096205.1:0-56972 GCF_006542625.1 Nomascus leucogenys
GAATCTATCACTTTTTCCGTATTCTATTTGTTACAAGTGAGTCACCAGGTCCAGTCTGCAATCAAGGTGAAGGAATTACACAAGATGTAAATACCAGAAGGCAGGGACGGCTGGGGGCCATCTTAGAAGTTATCTACCATAGAAAGTCAGCAGTGCTGCATTTTTTTTTTTTTTTTTTTTTTGAGACAGAGTCTCTGTCTGTCGCCCAGACTGGAGTGCAGTGGCGCGATCTCTGCTCACTGCAAGCTCCGCCTCCCGGGTTCACACCATTCTCCTGCCTCAGCCTCCGAGTAGCTGGGACTACAGGCACACGTCACGCGGCTAATTTTTTGTATTTTTAGTAGAGACGAGGTTTCACCATTAGCCGGATGGTCTCCATCTCCTGACCTCGTGATCCGCCCACCTCACCTCCCAGAGTGCTGGGATTACAGGCGTGAGCCACCGCGCCCGGCCAGTGCTGCATTTTTGTGCTTCTAAAGGGATGCATGCATACTCACACAGACACACACATACAAATGAACATCTACAAAATAATTCTTGTTTCCAACATTTTTGCTTTAAAGCTAAATGTACGCATTAAGTAAAATGCCCATGTATACTAAATGCTTTCATTCATTCAACAAATACTTACAGAGTACATAATAGAATTAAAGGTCTGTTCTAAAACTTTTTATAAACAAAAGAAATAGCTAAAATTGTGTTGGAAAATTTCACCAAGACTGTAGCCAAGCTCTTCTGCAAGCAGAGACACGTGGAGAATAAAGTTTAAGACAACCATTGTTCCTTTCAAATTGAAGTAACTCAGCATTACTGTTACAGACTATTTTTTAAATGTTTCCTCAGGCTAAAGCAGTGATGAGCAAATCTACTTGCCTACAGATATAAAACTTTTAAAACATTAGCTTTAATAATAATAACGGGGCTATTTCAGTCTACATATGCCTTCTTCTTTTGTCTTATATCTCAATTTATCAGAATTTGAGAGAGGAAGAGGGTATTCAGACTCTCTATATTTCAACTAGGGACCATCAATGACAGAAGATGGCACCAACTAGACACCATTCCCTGAAGCTAAGAAATATATAATATCCTCCAGAATTGTAATTGCCTTAAGGAAGAAGCAAAGGAGAAGAGTGAAAGAAACCATTCTCAATTAATAGGGCATTTATCAAAAAAAAAAAACGGAGAAACTCTAGAATAATCTGAATTTACCTTGAATTAACAAGATTTTCCCTCCCTCCCCCAATTGTCATCAGTCAATAAAACTGGGGACTCATGCACTGAAGATGGTTCAGTTATAAAGAAATAACATTCCATTTTTGCACAACTAAATTTTGTAAAGATTTATGCTCATCACACAAGCAAATAAATGCCTTACAACCTGTCTTAGTCTACTTTGTGCTGCTATAATAGAATACTCGAGTCTGGGTAATTTATGATAACAAAAATTATTTCTCACAATTCTGGAGGCTGCAAAGTCCAAGACTGAGGGACCAGCATCTTGCAAGGGCTGTCTTGTCACATCATCCCACAGCAAAAGGCAGAAGGGCAAGAGAAAATGAGAGAGAGAGAGAGCAAGAGGAGGTTGGACTCATCCTTTTACAAGAAACCCACTCCCAAAATAAGAGTGTTAATCCATTCATGAGGAAGGGGCCCACCTCTTAACTCATGCATTTGGGAATTAAGTCTCCAGTACATGCTTTTTGGGGACACATTCAAACCACAGCAATCCATCCCTGGCTCCCAAAATTCATGTCCTTCTCATATGCAAAATACATTCATTCAATCCCAATAGCCACAAAACTTTTAACTCCTCCAGCATCAATTCAAAAGTTTAAAGCCTCATCTAAATATATGGGTGAGTTTCAAGGCATGGTGCAACCTGAGGTAAATTCCCCTCCAGCTGTGAGCCTGTAAAATCAAATGAGTTATCTACTTCCAAAATATAATGGTGAAATGGGCATAGGATAGACATATCCATTCCAAAAAGGAGAAATAGGCAACAACAACAAAAAGGTAACTGGTCTCATGGAAGTCCAAAACTAACAGGGTGAACAATAGCAAATCTTAAAAGTCTAGAATAATCTTTGACTCCATGTGCCATCTTCTGGTCATACCAAGAAAGGTTGGGCCCCCAAGGCCTCGGGCCTCCCTGTCCCCATAACTTTGCTGGGCCCTTCTCATGAAGAACTCTCACAAGTTGGAGTTTTATGCCAGTAACTTTCTCTGGCTGTACACTGGTAGCTCTATAGTTCTGGGGTCTTGATGGTCCCACTCCTGGGGCTCCACTAGGCATTGCCCTAGTGGGAACTCTCTGCAGTGGTTCTGCTCCTGCAGCAGGTTTTTACCTGGGCCTCCAGCATGTCTGACACATCTTTTGAAATCTAGGTGGAAGTTGCCACAGCCCCACAACCTGTGCATTCTATGTGCCTGCAGAATTAGCACCACACAGATACTGCCAAGTTCACCAGTTTTACCAGTTGTGCCCTCCAGGGTGGTGGCACAGGCTGAATATGGGCCTACTTGAGCCATGGCTGGGGAGTCTGAGGGGTATTGGCTAGGGAAGCTGAGGGGTAATCACTAGGGAGGCTGAGGGGCATTGCATAGGAATGCAAGGAGCAGAAACTTGAGGCAGTGCAGGGCAGCAAAGGCTGAATTCCTGCAGGCACTATGGCAGTTCCTTTGGGGCTACTTTGAAGATCTTTGAAATGCCTTCGGGGTCATTCTCCCATTGATGAATAGCACCTGGCTTCCTTCTATACATGCTAATCCTTTCATCAAACAGTTACTTGGCTGAACCCCTGCATGCTTCTTTGTTCCTTACTTGTCCACGCTGTGAATACTTCAAATCCTTAAGTTCTATTTCCCTTTTAATTATAAATTCCATTTTTAAATCATTTATTTCTTCTCTCACTTCACTGTATGCAGTTAAAGGAAGTCACACAGATCCTTCAATATTTTGCTTAGAAATTTCTTCTGCCAGATACCCTAATCCATTGCTCTTAAATTCTGCCTTCCATAAAGCCCTTAGGGGCATGGACACAATTCAGCCACCTTCTTTGCTGATTTATAATAAAGATGGCCTTTACTCCAGTTTCCAATACCTCATTTGTCATTTCCATCTGAGAGCTCATTAGACTTGCTTTTACTATCCATATTTCTACCAACATTCTGAAAATGACCACTTAAGTAACCTCCAAGAAGTTTCAGACTTTCCCTCCCACTATTCTCTACTTCTGAGCTCTCATCAGAATTTCCCTCAACTCCCTACTCATGGAAGTCTAGGCTTTTTCCAGCATTCACTTCAAAACTGTTCCAGCCTCTACCCATTATCCAGTTCCAAAGCTGCTTCTGCATTTTCATTTATTTGTGATAGCAGCAGCCTCACTGCTTGGTACCTACTTTCTGTCTTAGTCCACTTTGTACTGCAATAACAGAATACCTGAGACTAGGTAATTTATAAAGAGTAGAAATGTATTTCTCACAGTTCTGGAGGTTGGGAAGTCCAAGATCAAGGGGTCAGCATCTGGCCAGGGCCTTTTTGCTGCATTATGCTGTAAACTAAAAATAAAAACCTAAGCCCCCCACCAACTGAACAGACCTCCTTGTGGTTAAGGGGACCCCAGAAAAACCTTAAAAACTGAATTCCTGGCCACGATGGGAAGAAAGGTTAGAAACGCTTCATTATACCTCCTCCCTTTAGGAGTTTAGGCACAACAAATGACCAGCATTAATGTTAAAACAGAACTCACAAGACTGACAAAACAGACGGTGGCAATAAGACACCAAACTATAAACAAGACCTGAGGCCATACAAGGCAAGAGGTTAACTCATGCCTGTGGGCCATCAGTTTTGCCTCACAGCATCCTTACCTTAACTTAAAATGTTCCTTTCTGCTGACTCTCACATTTAAGACAGAGCTTTATTCCTTTAACCAATTGCAAACTGAAGAATCTCTGAACCTACCTATGACCTGTAAGCCCCTGCTTCAAGAGATACCATCTTTTGTGGCCAAAGCAACCTATGACCTCCATATATTGGTTTATGACTTTGCCTGTAATTTCTATTTCCCTAAAATGTGTATTTAAAAAAATAGAGTTGTGACCTAACTGCCTGAGAACCACTTATTCAAGGCTTCTTGGGTTTGTGTTTTTCCATGGGCCAACATCACACTCATATTGGCTCAGAATAAACCTCTTTGAAATATTTTACAGAGTTTGGATTTTCCTAAACAATCTCATGGCAGAAGACGAAAGAGCAAGAGAAGAGAGAGAGAAGCAGGGGGTCAACTTCATCCTTTTATAAGGAACCTACTTTCTCAGTAACAAATGCATTCCTGCAATAAAGGCATTAATTCATTCATGAAGATAGAGCCATTAATTACCTCTTAAAAGGTCCCACCTCTTAACACTGTTGCATTGGGGATTAAGTTTCCAACACCTGCTTTTTGGAGGACACATTCAAACTGTAGCACAACCTGTAAAGTGAGAGAGAGACAGTGATAGAGAACTGCTTCATCAAGGATTATCTTTCTAAAGAGTTAATATTTAAGCTGAGATATGCTGGAAGGGAAAGTTCCAGGCATGGAAAAAGTAGAAAAAGGAGTGCTCCAGGTAGAAGTGTGTTTTCTCATAAAAAAAGGAACTTGGCATTCCATAGGAACCAAAAGGAGGCTACTACAGGGGCAGATGGGTGAGTTGGAGAGTGGAATAAAATGAGATTGTACTGTATGGCTACCGTATGGAAAGTGGAGAGAATAGGACTGAACTTAGGCTGCTGTTGTTATTTAGGTAAGAGATGATGGTGGTCTGGTTAGGATACTATAAATAGAAATGACAGGTATAACTGGATGGGAATGGTGAGAAAGGTGAAGAGAGAGAAAGATGAAGGGAGGGTGAGAGGGAAATAACTTCTAATTGGATGACTTCCATGTGTTTGGATTAACAACCTGGTGAGCAGTGCACTTCAACGTGACCCATCTTGCTTTCAGAGAACAGCTTTCCAGTTGCCTTGAGAAAAAGTCTGCAGAACCTAATTCCTACTTCTTTTCATCTTGCCAGCCATGGATGAAATCCTTCATTAATTAGGAAATCAGACAGAAAACAAACTAAAATGTTCCCAGAAAGAGGTATCAGGAAGTAGAATATGTATGGAATTAAGAAAAGGTCGTTATTGATCATCTGTTCCAGCCAGGTTAATAGACAAGAAAAATGTGACTCAGATTAAGGAGCCATAACCAAAATTAAACAGCCAGTCAATGGCAGAACAAAGGCTAGAATCCATTCTTCTGATTGAACAAATATGAACGAAGCAGCATAATAAATGGGTAAAATAATTACATGTACTTAATAGCTATATATTTGTAGTTTTCTTTCCTCTCTCCTCCAATCCTTGGGGAAAGAGTTGTGGCATTTGAATGCAAATTGAAGGGTACAATTTTGCACTAATTTTTGAAGACAGCTTGCTACACAGGCTATGGGACACTAAACTGTAAAACTCTAAATATTACTTAAGGAAAGGAAGGAAGGAATGTTTAACCTCAAATTATGTTGTTGAAAACAAACAGATTTGGACCCTATATGAACCTTAATTCAGAACTCAAAAAATACCATTATTTCAGTTCACCCTGGTTCCTCCTTTGCTTTTCTAGGCTATAAATGATAATGAAATCTATGTGAAAACTTTAATATTTCAGTGTCTTAAGTCTAAGGAGGTAATTTTTCAACTTTCTATGTTTTCTTACTGGCCCAATTCTAGTTCTTTTTCAATGTGAAAAGAACAGATTGTGGATTCAGAAGAAGGCAACAGATGCAAAGAGAAGAAACGAAACACAAAATTACCATGATTTTAGCTCTAGTATTCCCTTCCCAAATGACATTTCAACACTAGAGGCTTCTCACTCCCCAATTTACTGACATTTACTTCTAACTCTGCTTTACAAACCTATTCTGATACAAATTCAGAGAGAAATGAATGTAAAACATTTATTTCAGATTGTGCCTCATCTCACAGTAACATGTTTGACTAAATTCCAGTTCTCAGGAAGAGATAACTGAGTAAAGTTTTTCATGTAGACTTCTATCTCCAGGCTTTAAAAAATATGCTTATGTCAACCCATCCAATTTTACATGAGAAACAAATAGCTTTCATACACATTTGCACTCACCAACAGAGAAACAATCTAGCCTAAAGCTACTCACGTTTCCTACAATTATGGGTAGCCTGTGCAAGTTGAAAATGTCTATTTGAAAGCTTTAAAGCCAGAATTAATTTTGTTTTAAGATATTCACCAGATTTCTTTCCTCTTAACAGGAAAGTTAGTTCTTAGGACCTGAATACATTGCAAATGTGAAGTATGGAAAGATCAATTGCTTCTCTTGCTCTGTTTCATGCTCTCAGACTCAAAATGGCTGGCTAGATTTAGATAACACTTTTCCCCAAACACTCACTGCACCCCTCGTTGTAAAGCACAATGTCACTGCTCAGAAAGTTGTGAGTCATGGAAAAGCGGAGGTGATAAAGCCTTTCTGCTCTAAACTAAATAAGAGCATTTACTGCCAACCTCAAGAGATAAAAGTCAAATCAGTCTTCCTGCAAGCCAGTGAATTAGTTCTATAACCTCCCACAAGATTCTTCTCACTTAATTTGCAAAAAGAATTAGTACAGCCTTCACCAAAGCAGTTGAAAAAGCATCCTACTTTGTTTCTGTGATTCGCTGATAAATTTATGAGAAAGAGTTGATAATTTTCTTGTCAACAGAAAGATCCAACTTAACTCTCTTTCTATGCAGTTTTGTGACTAAGTGACACCTTCCAGTTTAGATAATAAACCTTAATCAAGTAATGAAACAAGGCAACCCTGGGCATTTATTATGTCAGAAACAAAGGGATCTGTCACAAATTCAACCTCACCACATCCCCAAACTATCTCAGGACCTATGTGTGAGAACCAGTCCACAGCCAAGGGATTTGTGGGCCTCCAATCCCTTCAGGCTGGGCAGAAAAGGGAAAGGAAAAAGATCCAAGCCTACTATTTTATCCATGCCTTTCTTTAGCCTGATCAATTTTTCTCTAAAAAAGAAAGCAAAGGAGTTTTAAAAATATTTTCAACATAGCAGTCTACTATTCACAGAGACCCATAAGAAGTCCAAGATCATGTTCAAAATAAAGAAATACTGTAAAGCACTTCGGGATGCCAAGGCAGGAGGATTGCTTGAGGCCAGGAGTTCAAGACCTGAGGGCAACATAGTAAAACCCTGCCTACCAAAAATTAAAAATTAACCAGACATGGTGATGTGAGCCTATAGTCCCAGCTACTAGGGAGGCTAAAGTAAGAGGATTGCTTGAGCCCAGGAGTTGCAGTGAGCTATAAGCTGCAGTGAGCTATAAGGCTGCAGTGAGATATGATAGCACCATAGCACTCCAACCTGGGTGGCGGAGTGAGAAGCTGTCCCAGAATGAATGAATGAATGAACTAATTAAAGAAATAAATACGCCCACTAGTGACAACTAGGTGAATGCCCCTTCCACAGAGGTATGGATTTATTGCCACATTTACCACTTAAGGGCCAGCCACCCACTCCATTTTCCCTCCCCCCAGCACTCCCTTCCACCCCACCCATGACCTTCGTAGCCCCACCATGACTCCAGACAGGAACTGGTGGATGCCTACTGATCTCACTTGCTAAGAAGGCTCTAGTTGAAAATGATCTGGCATGCAGCCAATCACAGACCACTCTGGAGAAGGGTTGTTTCCTGGCCCTGCTTTCCATTCTCCCACCCCACACATAGCTTCCCAGAACCACAGCAGATGCGTCACTATGCTCCCAACTTCCACAGGGCTAATTAGCTCACGTGTGGACTTCTCCATCAGTTACACTTATCACCTACCAGGTGGGCTGCCAGGCAGCTGCATAAATGGAAAAGGAAGAGGAAAAGTGGGTGGGGCTTGCCAGGAGAGATGGGGAGGAGCGTGTTTCATCTGAAATAGGATGCATGACATTGACAAGTCACAATTCAGAAATCTCAGGCCCGTTTGGTGTTCACACCAAGAGACATCTAATCCTTAGGAAAGCCTTTAGACCATGACAAAATATTAGGGATAGACAGGTTGGTGGAAAAGAAGGGCCTAGACATTCCAGTAACTAAGGCTGTGGCATCCTCTTAGGCTCTAAAGAAGATTTTATTATCCATATTTCATTAAGATTTCTGCCCAACACTGCAACACCTGTTGTGCATCTTCAAAGAATCCTTAGGCAAATGGTCACTGTCTAAAATATCACAGCATGCCCATCAACAATGGACTGGATAAAGAAAATGTGGTACAGCCAGCATGGTGGCTCATGCCTGTAATCCCAGCACTTTAGAAGAAGGCCGATGCAGGTGGATCACTTGAGCTCAGGAGTTCAAGACTGACCTGGGCAACATGGAGAAACCCCATCTGTACAAAAATACAAAAAAAAAAAAATTAGCTGGGCATGGTGGCATGCACCTGCAGAGATGGGAGGATCACCTGAACCCCGGAGGTCAAGGTTGCAGTAATGCATAATTGCGCCACTGCACTCCAGCCTGAGCAATATAGGGAGATCCTGAAAAAAAAAAAGAAAGAAAAGAAAAAAGGGAAGGGAAGAGAAGGGAAAGGAAGGGGAAGGGGAAGGGGAAGGGAAAGGGAAGGGAAGGGAAGGGGGGGAGGAAGGAAGGGAGAAAGGAAGAAAGGAAGGAAGAGAGAGAGAGAGAGAGAAAGAAAGTAAAAGAAAGAAAGAAAAGAAAGAAAAGGAAGGAAGGGAGGGAGAGAGGGAAGGAAGGAAAGAAGAAAGAAAGAGAGAGAAAGAAAGAAAAAGAAAGAAAGAAAGAAAGAAGAGAGAGAAAAGAAGAAAATGTGGTACATATACCCCCATGGAATACTATGGAGCCTTAAAAAGAATGAGATCATTTCTTTTGCAGCAACATGGATGCAGCTGAAGGCCATTATCCTAAGCAAATTAACACAATAACAGAAAAGCAAATAACACATGTTCTAACTTGCAAGCGGGAGCTAAACATTAAATATGTTAGGTAACATGGGGTACCTTAAATGGCGCCGTACCTTAAGATGGGGCCAGTTCCGGGTTCTTCTCCCCTCCTTGATCGGGCACTGTCTGAACCCGCCAAAGGAGGGCCAGTCAGAAAGAAGCAACTCCCGCCTTCCCTTGGGCCCACCCCAGCCCAATCCATGTAGGCCCAAGGGATATAAAACCCAGCACACCAGCAGCCCTCTCTCTTCTCTTCCTTCTCCGCTCGATACCTCCAGTAAAGATCTCTTGACCACGACCGGTGTAGTTTGGTCTCCGCCCAGCCCCTTTCAAAATACACATGGACATAAAGATGGGAATAACAGACACTGGGTACTACTTGAGGTGAGAGGGTGGGAGGAGGATGTGGGCTGAAAAACTACCTATCAGATACTATACTCACTACCTGGGTGATAGGATCCTTTGTACACCAAACCACAGCAACATGCAATTTACCCATGTAACAAACCTGCACATGTAACCCCTGAACCTAAACTAAAAGTCAAAAAAAAAAAATTTAATTCAAAAATTAGTGGATTTAATAATTAATTAAAACCAGGAAAAATTAAAATAAAAAATATTACAGCATATTGCAGATGTCATTGGTAACTATGGCACCCTGAGATTTTGCACACACACTTTCACATATATGCCTTGTATAAGAATCTCATTCAGTTTTGAAATGCTACCTGAGGTCTAGATGTGGATTCCCTCTTCCACCTAGAAAAAGCAATAGAATTAGTAAGTACGTGTGTGTGTGTGGGGGGGGGGGGGTTGGGGAGGTAGAGGGCTGTTAAATACTAGGGTTGGAAAACAAAAATCCTAGGGAAAACCAGTGGATCAAATAACATGGCCTTCCAGGCCAGTTTAAGGAATCTCTTAGGTCCTAATGGCACTTTCCCGTTTGTAAGCATATCTTTTTAGTTTACAAGAAGCCTCATTCAGCCTAAAACTACCAAGATGTGCCATGATTTACTACAAGTTGAAAACAGAATCCTATATCCAAATATTATGTTTCTTCAAGGAGTTTGTACTAACTGTGAGTAAATATATTATCCCTGGCATTCACAAATATTGGAGAGAACTGGGAGAAATCTTAAAAACCTAAAGATTCCTAAAGCCTCTAAGCCAAAGTAAATCGGCCAAGTGTGCTAATCGTACAACAAACGTAGAAGGCTGAGACCTTCGCTCAGAGCTTTACGAAGATATGCTAAATCTCACTTTGATTCAAGTAGGATTTTCAAGATACGAATTTCACTAAGGCACAAACTGAATAGAATCATGTCAGTATAGTCCTCACATATTTCTGCCAGCTGGGATCCTGGATGTTGAGATGTGACCGCCTCTCCAAGGGCCTGAAACCACCAGTCTGTTTTATATGGGTCGCCGCACAGCCATCAGATGGAAACACTCTGTGGTCACTACGCTAACAGATCCAAATCACCTACATCAAAAGAAAAGGCAACAGCTCCCATTTCCAATCTCCCAAGCCACCCCAGTCCCTCTGCAATGGAGTATCAATAGAGAGACCAAATGAATTGTTTACTTAATTGTGCTGTGCAAGCTGGATAATTGCATGCTTTCCAGGAAGGCTTTGTAACCAATGAGATGGCACTGAATCTGCCAAAACCCGTACCTTGAAGCCGACATCCTTTCTTTCTATGGACCCTCTCCTATCAGAAATAAAGGCAACCCTGGTATTATTTCTAGAGGAGGCAAAACCATGGTAAAAACATCAAAGATCATGTCTTTCAAAATGGAAAAATCTCCATTAAGCTGAACCCACTGAGAACTGCTATCTCCATTTTTGCCAGTGTGGAACCTTTAGAGTCACAAACCTTGATTTAACTCATTACACACTGAAACAGCCAACAAATGGCAAAAAAATCTACCTTAGCAGGAGAACAAGTGGTCTATTACATAGAAAGACCACATTGTAAGAGGAGAAGGGAGATATAATTTAAAAAGGGGGGTTGGGAAGTATTTTTAAATTATCCAATAGTGTGCAAGAAGACTACAAAGGTGGAAAATGGGATTTTATTTATTTGTCAGAGTCTTCCACAGGACTAAAAAATCAATTAATGCCAAAGTAGAAAATATGAAATGATGTATTGAGGGAAAAAAGAAAACCCTTAAGGGTGGCAACCACCAAATGTTTAGGCAAAGAAAACCCCATATGCTATGATTTGAATGTGCCCCCCAAAGTTCATGTGTTAGAAACAATTCCCAATGCAACAGTGTTGAGAGGTGGGAATTTAAGAGGTGACTGATTCAAAGCCCTCATGAATGTATTAATTTGTTATCGAGGAAGGGAGTGGTTTGGCCCCCTTCCTTCCCCCTCCCTACTCCCGCACTCTCTTGTCCTTCCACCTTCCACATTGGGATAATGCAGTAAGAAGGTCCTCTTCAGATGCTGGCCCCCAGACCTTAGACCCCTCACCTTCAGAACTGTGAGGAATAAACTTCTGTTCTTTATCAATTACTCAGTCTGTGGTATTCTGTTATAGCAGCACAAAACAAACTGAGACACCATATTACTTAATAATTAGTCAAGAGAACAAAGCTAAATGAGATGCTTTTAAAACTCCTTCCCGAAAGCCATTTATAAAACTTGTTTGAAACGTTAACAAACACAATGGAAGTTCTCAAATCCAAATACTTGCTTTTGGTGAAGTAACTATTTGCAGCACTTCATACTTACTTCGTTGATTTCCTTCTGAGCAGGCAATACATTTAGAGACATGTTCACAATTGAAAAGTACCTCTCCTATCCGGATCTCCAGTCACCCGTTCTCCTTCCCGGAGGCAACCACTGTCACTAATTTCTTATTATTCTTCCAGATCTTAGATCCAAATACTCCTTAAACTCAATTTTGTAATATTTTTCCATCTATATGTTCTTTCCCATTACCCTCTTGTTTTTATTTCTTATAATGGTTTTCATTAATAACAATCAGAGTGTTTTTTCCTAGATAGGTCTATGTTCATACAGAGTTTCAGCTTCTCCAACTGGCTATTTCTTCTCAGATGCCATAATCTCCCATGATACAGTCTAATCGACATGCCTCACTAACAGGATTAAAAGTTTAAAGGAATAGTACTCCTCAGGAACTGACAAGAGTGTGAAGATGCTATTTTTTCTTTTTTTGAGGCAGAGTCTCACATTGTCACCCCAGCTGGAGTGTAGTGGCATGATCTTGGCTCACTGCAACCTCCACCTCCCAGGTTCAAGTGATTCTCCTGCCTCAGCTTCCTGAGTAGTTGGGATTACAGGTGCCTGTCACCACGCCCAACTAATTTTTTTGTATTTTTAGTAGAGATGGGGTTTCACTATGTTGGTCAGGCTAGTCTCAAACGCCTGACCTTGTGATCCACCCACCTTGGCCTCCCAAAGTGCTGGGATTACAGGCTTGACCAACTGCGCCTAGCCGAAAATGCTATTTTTATGCAAATATCCTTCAAAAAGCTAGGAGGTTCAAAAAAACGGAAAATACAATGTAGCTGCCACCAAGCTGAAGTTTTAAGAATGTTTGAATATTGACAGGACAATGTTACCTGATTCAAGTGCCAGTTGGCTTGGCTGTTGGATGACACTCAACCTTATCTGATTTTTCAGGGTTAGATTGTCCCAGAGCAATATTTGTCTGAAACACACCCTTGAATGAGTTTGGGAATGGGAAAGAAATGATGGGTAGTGGGAGGGTCAGGAGGGAGGATAGGAGAGCACCACACATAGTCAGGGGAGGCTTTCAAAAGAGTCTTGACTCTGAGAATACCCAAAAAGAAAGGTAATGCAAATTTCAAACATACCACACGCATTTTCTTTTCCTTCCAAAATCCCACTAAGGCTATTTTTTTTAATCCAGGTTCTGGTCCTGGTTTTGTCATGACCTTAATTTACCCTTTACCTAATCACCTTTGACTCAGTTTCTTCATCTATAAATTAAGGGGCTTGGCCTCACTGAGCTCTAATGTCCTTTATACATTTAATCTTCTATGAGTCTAAGATGCAATTTCTCTCCATATGTTGAATTATAAGCCTACTATGTGGGTATAAAATTCCTTCAATTTCCCACAACTTATTTGCCATGAAACAACAAACTGTGTAGACTTTTAAATGTTTTCAAGGGCCAGGCACGGTGGCTCACGCCTGTAATCCCAGTACTTTGGGAGGCCGAGGCGGGCAGATCACGAGGTCAGGAGTTTGAGACCATTCTGGTTAACATGGTGAAACCCGGTCTCTACTAAAAATACAAAAATTAGCCGGGTGTGGTGGTGCACACCTGTAATCCCAGCTATTCAGGAGGCTGAGTCAGGAGAATCGCTTGAACCTGGGAAGCAGAGGTTGCAGTGAGCTGAGATTGTGCCACTGCACTCCAGCCTGGGTGATGGAGTGAGACCCTGTCTCAGAAAAAAAAAAATGTTTTTAAACCCTCATCAGAGAAGAGAAGTTACTCTAATGGACAGTTGTCATTCTGAAGATGTCCAGCATCCATTCCTCCTCCTTTACAACACCTGATTTCTTTTAGAAGTATCTGCATTCAATTTGGGGGGATAAATATAAGTGTTTGCTTCCTCAAACTACAAAGCTTAAGAAGAACCAGAAAGTTTCTTCTTCCAGACTCTCCCCTCATAAATCAATACAGCCATAGGATGGACATGTGACCTACCAACTTTTCTCCCCCAGGACTTCTCTAGCAGAACAACACAGGAGCAAAACAAACAGCTAGCACTCATTCCCTCTAGAAGCAGTACTTTCTTCTACAAAGTTTTCTGTTCTTCAGCTTTCCCTTCAATCCTACAAACAACCCCATATTCTTCCAGTAAATTCCCTTTTTTACTTCAGTGGTTTGCCACATAATAATCCATCCCAAAACTTAACAGCTTAAGATAATAATCATTTATATACTCACCATTCTATGAATTGGCAATTAGGATAGGGCTCAGCTGGGATGGTATAGCCCCGCTCCATGTGGTGTCAGCTGGATTCACTTAAGCATCTGCAATCAGTGGGCAGATTGGCTGGGGGCTGACTGATCCCAAATGGCCTCATCGCTCACTTTGTAGAAACCAAATGAAGTGCCGGCTGCAGCACCTTAGTTCTCCACGTGTCTTCTCATCCTCAAGTAAATTAAACAAGGCTTCTTTGCATGATGGAGAAATGTTCTGAAAGGATGAAAGGAAAAACTGCAACTTCCCTTTTGCTACATTCTATTCATCAAATATAATTTTTAAATCAGCCTAGATTCAAGGGATAGGAGAATAGATTCCATCTTAATTGGAGAAGTGACCAAGAAACCTTTCCAAGAAAAGTGGATACAAGAAAAAATGAATCACTGGGGACTCTTACTGTAAGTAATCTACCATGTTGGGCTTGGTGTTTGTTGCTTGTGACATAAGGACACTAACTGATCCACAATCAGTGTAATGTGACACAAAACACATTAGACTGTTGAGGCCTTAACATCTGGGACATTTTCCCTGTTTATACCTCACATCTTAATGGGATTAATTGGAAAGAATGTGGGTGTCGTGGTAGTGAGGGTATAAGAAGCACAAAATTTAAAGTGAAACTGCCTTGGTTCCAGACCTGCAGGTTACTTAGCTGTGTAATTTTGAACTTAATTAATCTCTGTGATTTTCATTCAAAATCAAAAGGGGAGTGACAATATCTGCCCTGAGTTGCAGAACTGTTGTGAATATTAAACAGTGTAACTCCATGAACTTCAGGCCATCCTCACTTTGCACTGTAGTGCAGGATCATAAAAATGGCCATGCAAGTTGAAACTGTACCAAACTTTTTAATAATGAACAGGAAAAATTATCATATTTCCTTGACCTTTAAAAATATTGTCAAAACATTAAAAAACTGTCTATTGGTTATAAATATGAAGAAAAATGGAAGAAATAGTGAAACGAATGTTTGTTTTGTATGTTGATCTAAAGTGTTAGTAACATTGAGAATAAAATGCTTGATTTATTTGTAAAAAGCTTAACAGTATTCATTTGAACAATGCTTGCCTTTTTTATCATCATATAATTTACAATATGGAGTGAGCATCTTTCCTATGCCTTGGCAAATTGTCATACTCCTTTCAAAGTTTGGGTCAGCTTCCAATATTTTATCCCTTACACTTCCAATGCCACAAAATATCTCCAAGGGTTCCTTTAATGTGAAGATTTTTTCCAGAATCATTTCCTCTGGGATATGTTGATCCCTTCATTACCTTCCTCATTTATGTCAATAACTTTGCCTTGAACAGATTCTTCTGATTGCGTGTCTCTCAAAAGGCACTAGTATCGACATTCCCATGATCAGCTATTTCTTCTGTTAGGACATTTATGTTTGATTCAAACTTCATTTCCAGTGTTATCATTTTTTGTTTCTTTTCTTTTCTTGTTTTTTTTTTGTTTGTTTGTTTTTTTTTTTTTTTTTTTTAAGACAGAGTCTTGCTCTGTCGCCAGGCTGGAGTGCAGTGGTGCAATCTCAGCTCACCACAGCCTCCGCCTCCCAGGTTCAAGCGATTCCCCTGCCTCAGCCTCCCCAGTAGCTGGGATTACAGGCACATGCCACCACGCCTGGCTAATTTTTTTTGTATTTTAGTAGAGACGGATTTTCACCATGTTGATCAAGATGGTCTTGATCTCCTGACCTCGTGATCTGCCCGCCTTGGCCTCCCAAAGTGCTGGGATTACAGGCATGAGCCACCACACCCGGCCCTATTTTTTTGTTTCTTTTTTGCATCTTCTTTTTTTCTTTTGGCCAATTCCCTCTTCCAATTTTCCACACTTGTACAATGTTGCTCAGGTTTATCACTAAGAAACAAGATAATAAACTGCACACTTTGTTGTCTGTTTGTGAACTAAATAAGAGATGCACAGTGACCAGTCACTGAAAGACTTTGAAAGAAGTGATGGATTAGTCACCAATCATGATGCACTTCTGTTACTTATATAGTGACTTGGTGGAACTGAAGAGCTAGCAGTAAAGTCTGTACTTCACGCAATTGCTCATAGCTAATATATGTGGTAACTAAAATTTGAATCATATTGTTGAGGGACTGGTGTTATTTAATTAAACTATAGTAAGTGAAATTTGTGCATATCAGAACTATGCAAAACAAGGACTGCCTGTATTAAACATTATATAAGGTTTAACTATTGCCAGTTGTTATTAAGGAAGGAAAGACTAGACCTCATACTTGGTGAATGAAAGAGGGGGTTAGATTTAATTCAAACGGGCACTCAGCTCCAACAATTTTCATCTTTGTCCCTGTATTAATGCTAACTAGGCAGCAATGAAAGGAGAAGGAAGGACTGAAAATACAGCTATATTTTAGCCTTTCACATAGGGCTAGAAGGAAATTCCTGGAGAGGAAAAAGGGGAATAACCAAACCTAAAGTTCATCTAAAAGTGGGGAGAGATTTGTCCAAATTAAGTAGATCTTTTATCACTCTTATTTCCTAGGCAAGAAGGAAAATACTTCAATATCTTTTTCCATGAATATGGCTGGTGGTCTCTAAAGATCCATTTCACTTCTTTTGTAGTTGTAGAACCCCAAATGTTGGCTGGTTATGCAGCTGCCCAGAACAAAAGGCCATATTTCCCAGACTTCCTTGTAGCTATTTGTGTCCATATGATTAAATACTGCCCCATGAGATATAAATGAAAAGACTGTGGGGACTTGAAGACAGCACCTTAAAAGGAGCTGACAGTTTGGAGACACAACCTTTTTCCCTACTACTGTCTGGAATGTGGACAAAATATTAGAAAGAGCCCTCTTAGACCATGAGGCCATGGAAGCCAAGTACTGGGATAGTAGAAGACAAATACAGAAGGAGGCTTAGTCCTTCATGGATGTATGAAAACATCATACCAGCTCTGGCTGCCTCCTTCTACACTTGTTTTATAATGTGTATTTAAGCCACTCTTTTTTCTTTTTTCTTTTTTTTTTGTGACAGAGTCTTGCTCTGTCGCCAGTGGCTGGAGTGGTGCAGTGGTGTGATCTCAACTCACTGCAGATCTTGGCTCACTGCAACCTCTGCCTCCCAGGTTCAAGCGATTCTCCTGCCTCAGCTTCCTGAGTAGCTGGGACTACAGGCGTGCGCCACCACGCCCAGCTAATTTTTGTATTTTTAGTAGAGGTGGGGTTTCACCATGTTGGCCAGGATGGTCTCGATTAGGCCACTCTTTTAGGTCTTTCTTACCCACATGTGGATACAGTTCCTAATAGATAAAATGAATACACTTATCTGTTCAGTGGGCTATTTTAGTGGCCCAAGTAGCAGATTGACTCTTTCACCACTGTCTTACATCCTTCTAGGCAGTAAAAGTACCAATAAAGCAGAAACACATGGGAAAAAAATACCCTCCCCACAGTGTTGGATGTTTAGAGGAACAAAGCTTATGGTTGTTTGCAAAGTCCTAATACAGATTCAAATAGTCAAAACTCAAACACAGACCTGGCTTAAGAGTTGTTTGGTTGGAAGGGAGATGAGAGGATGTAGAGGGTACTAGTTCACAGCAAACTCATTATAAAACAGGAGCCCTAAAATGTAATTCAGTATAAGGCTGTACTCATGTAAGTGTCTAAAGCAAAACAAAGGAAGTGTTAGCTCAGTTCTGGTCCCAGGTTAAAAGGCACATTTAACAAAAAGAAAGAAATTGAGGTGAGGGCAAGCAAGTTGGTCTAGATATCCCCATTCTGTGAAGGATGGGAGAGGGAACTTGGGTTCTGTAGCTGAGAGCAAAGAAGACACAGTAGAAATGTGACTGGTATTTCACTTATCTGATGTGCCATCACTTTATTTTGCATGGTTCCAAGCAGAATTAGGACCTATGACTGAAGTAAAATAAAATATATTTTAACTCAAAAAAGAGAAAACCTTCTTGAGAATCAGAACTTTCCAGAATTGGAATGCACTAGTTTGTAAGGGAGTGAGTTACTTGACCCGGTCGTGAATTTTTTTAAGAAAAGACCATAATGATATTCAGGGCCTATTCTGAAACTAAGAATAAAAAATAAAAGCATTGTTGTATCTTGAAATCCTTGGAAAATTAAAGTGATTTTGATTCTAGGCTGCCTATAAGTGAAGGAGATTAAGGGGAATTCTGCATTAAGAGGGAGACTGGACTAGGTAACCTTTCCAGTTTTTTTGTTTTTTTTTTTTGTGGGGGTGTGTGTGTGTGTGTGTGATGGAGTCTCATTCTGCTGCCCAGGCTGGAGTGCAGTGGCGTGATCTCAGCTCACTGCAACCTCTGCCTCCTGGGTTCAAGCAGTTCTCCTGCCTCAGCCTCTGGAGTAGCTAGAATTACAGGCGTGTGCCACCATACCCGGCTAATTTTTGTATTTTTAGTAGAGATGAGGTTTCATCACATTGGTCAGGCTGGTCTCAAACTCCTGACCTCAGGTGATCCACCCACGTCGGCCTCCCAAAATGCCTGGATTACAGGTTTGAGCTACTGCGCCCAGCCGCCCTTACAATTCTAACATGGTATTAATACTGTATTTTCCCGTTACATGTGAAACTATTTTTAAGTGGTTAACACACAATAACCCAAGAATCGAATAAATGCTCTCTGAGAAAAATGATGATGCTTGTATTGACCAGAACTCTTTCAATTGCAAGAGAAAGAAACTCAACTCGAGAGTTTGGTGGGGAAAAATAAGAAACACAATGGCAGAAATAAATCTTACTTCCAGCATGGATGCTCAAACAATATGGTCAGAAATCTTTCTGTATCTCTTGGGTCAATTTTTCCTGAGCTGGCTTCAGTCTCAGGCAGACTCTCACCACGTGGAAGCCAAGCTCCCCTCTGTCAATTTCATACTTCCTTCTCTAGCCTAGCAATGTCAATGGGCAGAGAACTCCATTTTTCTCAAAAGTTTCTTAATCGACTTAGACTAACCTAGCTTCAGACACAAACCTATAATTAACTCAATTACTATAGACTTTGCATGACTAGGCTTGGATCACACAAACTGAGAATAGGGCAAGGATCATTTCTACTTGAAAAGAGGGCTTCTGTTATCTGAAATACGGGATGTTTGGAAGAGAAAAGTAATAAATGTCTACTAGGATAACAATGAATGGTAGGTTTTTAAATGGCAACTTTATTACAATTCTTGGCCTATCCTAAATCTCAAAATAGGAAATGAAAACAACATGTATCATAAAATCCATGAGAAAATGAACTGAATTTGATTCTAGGCCTTAATCTAAAATTCTAATGCTCAGGCAAATAACAGTTTTAACATGTCTGTCTTTTCACCAATTCCTTTTTTTCTCTTAAGATGCCTCTGTTCACAGACAACCTCATCAGACAAAATAATAGCAAACAAAGGGAAAAGCATAAAATGTTTATTGAAGTGGATGAAGGCACGGCATGTAAAGAAAAATTATCCATTAAAAGCTGAAAAAATCTTTCTCTATATTTAATATTTAGGTGACATATTTCTACTTCGAGAGAAGTAAACATTACAGTCATAAATAGCAAACAGAAACACAAACTCCATTTATTTGTAAAATAAACTCATTTTCTTTTCAAATCAATGCAAAAAATGACCCAATGCCATATGTTCCATCTGCCATGATTCTAAGACAGCAAAGCTATACAATTTCTAGATCATTAACTTGTCTCCCTATTTTTCCATGTCTTACAGTTCTGCTAGGTAAGCATTCGTTCATTCACTTTGATAATGCTACCTTTTATACGTTGGATTTGCTCAATTATTCCATGCAAAAACTACAGCTGCCAGTGGGTAGGGGTATAGGGGAGAAAAAGATCCACCCCATAGTTTCTCTAAAAGAGCAAGAACTAAGACTATATTTCCAGTGACTTCAAACAAAAGGGGGTTTTGTCTTCTGCTAGTCTTGAGTTTGAAGAAGGCATTCATACCCCCTCATTTTACGTCGCTGGAGCCAGGATGAATGCCACAGTACTCAGGGATACACAATGGGGCAAAGCGGCAGCATGTCAGCTCTGTAAGTAGTGGGTGACAAGATGGGTAATGTGTACCTGAAGTCATGTGGGACTTGTGGAAGGGTCCCTGAGGTGAAGAGGAACAATCAAGGGGTTTCAGGTTATCTGTATAAAACCAGGTAAGTAAAGTTCTTCAAATAAATCCCCAAATCTGACCTGAAAAATGTAATCCGGAGTCATTGCAATGATCTAAGAGAGAAACCCTGAGGATAGAAAGTTGTGTATCATTCCTTGTATCTCCCGTGTTTACTGCATTGCTTAGCTATCCAAAGAGAGATTTTTGGCCGGCTTAAGCCATTTGAAATGGTTGCATGAGATTGAGGCCATTATGAAAAGAAAAAAAATGTGCTCAACACCTGAGACAAGCTGTGGAATTCACACTAAATAACTTCATCTATGTGACTTAGAATATAAAGTCATCAGTAGATGGTTACCCAAGAAATGAAAGTGGAACTAGAACACAAACTAAAGATACATGAACAAACAAACATGTTATCAGGATGTAGGAGGAAACAGTAACAAGGGGTATGAAAGAATGCAGCAACTCATGACAGGTGCAACTTGACACACTTCAATTTTACTACTTCTTTTTTGCAGATAAACTCAGGAATTGACAAATAAACAAATATAATAATAAATGTGAGAAGATCAAGGTGGTTTATCGTGCATGGATAAATAATTTTAATAAGTCCAGCATAGAGGACGTTGTTGAATCCTTTCTATAACTCCAGGAGGTAGTCACTAGTAATATCTCCATTTTATAAGAGAGGAAAGTACATCTCAGAGAATTCTGTGTAACTTATCTAAAGGCACATAGCTAGCAAAGGCAGAGCCAGTATTTTAACTCAGTCACTCAGATTCACTGTGCTCTGTGCTTAACCATCAGTGCTTTTTTCTTAAGCACTTTGCATGTACTTGCACATTTAATTTACTTCTTATAGCAATCCCGTAATAGAAATTATTTCCATTTTTCCGATAGAAAATTGAGAAGGTAAATCATGTGTTCTCGACTCTAGTGGCAGAGCCAAGATTGGAATTTATGTCTGTCTGACTCTAGAACTTAGTATCATAGATAATGTGGCACAGACTTCTACTCACCCACCAAAATCTATTCTCCTCTTCGTCCTGGAAACAAGGCTGCCAAGCTAAAACTACACATCTAAGTCTTCTTTACAGTGAGGTATGTCCATTTAATTAAGTTCTCACTAAAGGAATATAAGTGGAAGTATGTGCAACTTCTGAGTCAAGGGGAAATTATTTGCCCAGACTTCCTCTCTTTCTCTTTCCCATGAACTGGAATTCAGAATGGCAAAGGCATTTCTTCATTATAGACAATGACTATATCCTAAGGGATGACAGATTTTAAAAAGTAGAAAATGCCACATGTGGTGGCTCACACCTGTAATCCCAGCACTTTGGGAGGCCAAGGTGGGTGGATCACTTGAGGTCAGGAGTTCGAGACCAGCCTGGCCAGCTTGGTGAAAAATCCCATCTCTACTAAAAATACAAAAATGAGCCAGGTGTGGTGGCACACGTCTGTAATCCCAGATACTCAGGAGGCTGAGGCAAGAGAATTGCTTGAGCCAAGAAGACAGAGGTTGCAGTGAGCCAAAATCATGCCACTGCACTCCAGCCTGGCTGACAGAGTCAGACTCTGACTCAAAAAAAAAAAAGTACAGGAGCCTGAGTTCCTGAATGGCAACATGGAACAGAGCTGCTCCGTATACCTAGACCACACACCTTGGAACTTTATATGAGAGAAAAATAAATTTCTACATCATTTAAGCCACTGTACTTTTAGGGTATCTTTGTTACACCAGCTTAGCCAAATTCTAACACAGCCAACAAGTACCATCTCATGAGTGAGGAAGACAGACTACAGACTTAGATAATGTAGAAGGCAGGTGTGAGTTCATAAGGGAACCAGTCACACTAATATTCTAATTACTGTTCCCTTCCTATGAAATCACCATTGTAATATATTATTCATTCTGAAAGATGATAAAGTATTCTACACAAAAGTCACCTATAAAACATCATATAATTAAAAACAAACAAACAAAAAACAAACAACTATCTGGGATATAACAAATAACAAGTACTGGGAAAAGAGATAGGATTTTCTTTTTTTTTTTATTTTTTTTTTTTTTTTTTTTTTTTTTTTTTTTTTTTTTTAATTTTTTTTTATTTATTTTTTTTTTTTTATTTTTTTTTTTTTTTTTCAATATTATGTTTTTTTTATTTCATTTTATTATATGAGTGAAACCGTTTTGGTTTTTTTTCGATATTTACTGAAATATTTTTTTTCATTTACAAACATGAATCATTTTTTATGGCTGATATATATGTGTATATGGATTTCTTATCAGTCTATCGTTTTGACTTTGGTTTTACTTTGCTATTTGAATTCCAATACATACGTGCATGTCTTATACATGATTATATTTGGGTATCTACCATTGTTTTTTTTTTTTTTTTTTTTTGACTTTCAACTGACTAGGTTTCTATTCAAAATGGAGTATCTAAATTGGTTCTTAGTAGAATGCATTAGAACCTTAGTAGAATGCATTAGAACAACAAAGCTAGAATTCATTAGGACATACCAACACAAAATCCCCTTCAAAACAAGTGTACCGAAGTGAGCCCAAAACATAAAATTGTGAGATTCTACATCAGTATGTCTGGAAATGACTTCAGTTACCTTCATTTAATCCCTACACTGTATGTTGCCTCTCTTGGGTGTGTGTTTTTGGGTTAATGCAACGCAAATCTCCTTTATCCTCTATTTGACAGATATCAGAAAAGATTGTAGGAACAATTCTTCAGTTATATACTCACTCTTCAGTCTCTGGTTAATGAAAGAATCCCTGGTTCTTCCAAGTGAATATGAGAAACTTTTAATTTTTTAATGTAAAAAAAATGCACTCCTAAGCCAGGCACAGCGGTTCATGCCTGTATTCCCAGAACTTTGGGAAGCCGAGGTGGGAGGATTGCTTGAGCCCAAGAGTTCAAGACTAGGCTGGGCAATATGGTAAAACTCGTCTCTACAAAAAATACAAAAATTAGCTGAGTGTGGTGGTGCACACCTGTGGTCCCAGCTACTGAGGGGCTGAGGTGGGAGGATCACTTGAGTTCAGGAGGTCAAGGCTGGAGTGAGCCATGATTGTGCCACTGCACTCCAACCTGAGCAATGGGAGTGAGATCTTCTCAAAAAAAAAAAAAAAAGCATTCCTCTAAAAAGTAATTTTTCTATATTTCAATATCCACTAAAATGATCATAACTTGACACTCCACATCTGGGTACTTATTCTAATGAAATAATAAAAAGTATTATATTGGCAAAGATGTTCATGGAAGCATATTTTAAAAACAAAAAAGCTGTAAAGAAACAAAATATAAAACAGTAGAGAAAACAATATTAAATAAATGATGGTTTGCCCCTAAAGAAAATAGACGGCTGGTATTTAAAAATAAATAAAAAAATTTCAAAGAGAAAGCATTGAGAATTAAGTTAAATCTTTCCTGATGTTTTTCAAAGAGATGACAAAGGAGATTTGCAGTTCATGACCCAGAACCACATGTCCAAAAGAGGCAACATACAGTGTAAGGATTAAATGAACCAGTTCTAAAGATATAACAGATATACAGCTGGGACACAGCTAAAGCAGTGTTAAGAGGAAAATTTATAGCACTAAGCACTCACAACTCCAAAGCTAGCAGAAGACAAGAAATAACCAAAATCAGAGCTGAACTGAAATTGAGATGTAAAAAACCATATAAAAGATGAACAAAATCAGAAGTTGGCTTTTTAAAAGAATAAATAAGATTGATAGATAGATAGCTAGACTAACAAAGAAAAAACAGAGAAGACTAAATAAACACAGTAAGAAATTACAGGCCAGGCATGGTGGCTCATGACTGTAATCCCAGAACTTTGAGAGGCTGAGATGGGCGGATCACTTGAGGTCAGGAGTTTGAGACCAGCTTGGCCAATATGGTGAAACACTGTCTCTACTAAAAACACAAAAATTAGCCAGGTGTGGTGCTCACCCTGTAGTCCTAGCTACTGGGGAGTCTGAGGCAGGAGAATTGCTTGAACCCAGGAGGTGGAAGTTGCATTGAGTTGAGATTGTGCCACTGCACTCCAGGCTCCAGCCTGGGTGACAGAGCAAGACTCCATCTCAAAAAGAAATTACAAAGGGGACATTACTCCCACTGACCCCATAGAAATACAAAAAGAAATACAAAAAACCCCTCAGAGACTACTATGAACACTTCTATGCACACAAACTAGAAAACCCACAAGAAATGGATAAATTCCTGGAAACATACAAGCTCCCAAGATTGAACCAAGAAGAAAGTGAAACCCTGAACAGTTCAATAACGACTTCCAAAATTGAATCAGTAATAAAAAGCCTATGAACCAGAAAAAAAAAACGTCAACCAGAAAAAGCCCAGGACCAAATGGATTCACAGCCACATTCTACCAGACATATAAAGAAGAGCTGATATCATTCCTACTGAAACTATTCCAAAAAATTGAGGAGGTTGGACTCCTCTCTAACTCATTCTGTGAGGCCAGAATCATTCTGCTACCAAAACCTAGCAGAAACACAATAAAAAAAGAAAACTTCAGGCCAATATCCTTGAAGAACATAGATACAAAAATTCTCAATAAAATACTATCAGACCAAATCCAGCAGCATATCAAAAAGCTAATCGACTACAATCAAGCAGGCTTTATCCCTGGAATGTGAGGTTGGTTCAACATATGCAAATCAATAAATGTGATTCATCACATAAACAGAACTAAACACAAAAACCACATGATCATCTTAATAGATGCAGAAAAGGCTTTTAACAAAATTCAATATCTCTTCATGTTAAAAACCCTCAACAAACTAGGCATTGAAGCAATATACCTCCAAATAATAAGAGTCATCCATGAAAAATGCATAGCCAACATCATACTGAATGGACAAAAGGTGGAAGCATCCCCCTTGAGAATCAAAACAGGACAAAGATGTCCAGTATCACCACTCCTACTCAACGTAGTATTGGAAGTCCTAGCCAGAGCAATCAGTAAAGAGAAATAAATAAAAGGCATCCAAATAGGAAAAGAGGAGTCAAACTGTTTTCAGATTATATGATTTTATACCTAAAAAATACCACAGTCTCTGCTCAAAAGTTCCTAGATCTGATAAATAACTTCAGCAAAGTTTCAAGATATAAAATCAGTGTACAAAAATCATCAGCATTTCTACACACCAACAACATTCAAGCTGAGTGCCAAATCAGGAACACAATCCCATTCACAATAGCCATAAAAAAAATAAAATACTTAGGAATACAACTAACCAGGGAGGTGAAAGATCTCTACAATGAGAATTACAAAACACTGCTCAAAAAAGTCAGAGATGACACAAATAGAAAAACATTCCATGCTCATGGATAGGAAGAATCAATATTGTTAGAATGGCCATACTGCCCAAAGCTTTTATAGATTCAATGCTATCCTATCAAACTACCAATGACATCTTCACAGAACTAGAAAAAACTATTCTAAAATTCATATAGAACCAAAAAAGATCCTGAATAGCCAAAGCAATCCTAAGCAAAAAGAACAAAGCTGGAGGCATCACATTACCCAACTTCAAATTACACTACAAGGATACAGTAACCAAAGCAGCATGCTACTGGTACAAAAACAGACACACAGTCCAATGGAACAAAATAGTCCAAAATAAAGCTGCACACGTACAACCATCTGATCTTCAACAAAGCTGACAACAACAAGCAATGGGGAAAGGACTCCCTATTCAATAAATGGTCTGGAATAACTGGCTAGCCATATGCAGAAGATTGAAACTAGACCCCTTTCTTATACCATATACAAAAACCAACTCAAGATGGATTAAAGACTTAAATTAAAACCTAAAACTATAAAAATCCTTGAAGAAAATCTAGGAAATACCACTCTGGACATGGGTCATGGCAAAGATTTCAGACAAAGACACAAAAAGCAATTGCAACAAAAACAAAAATTGACAAATGGGACCTAATTAAACCAAACAGCTTTCGCACAACAAAAGAAACTATCAGCAGAGTAAACAGACAACTGACCAAATCAGATAAAGTATTTGTAAATGATGCATCTGACAAAGGTCTAATATCTAGAATCTATAAGGAACTTAAATTAACAAGCAGAAAAACAAACAACCCTATTAAAAAGTGTACAAAGACATGAACAGACACTTTTCAATAGAAGACATACCATGCAGCCAGCAAGCATATGAAAAAATACTCAACATCTCTAATCACTAGAGAAATGTAAATCAAAACCACGAGATACCATCTCACACCAGTGAGAATGACTATTATTGAAAGGTCAAAAAATAACAGATGCTAGAGAGGTTGCAAAGAAAAGGGAATGCTTATACACTGCCAATGGGAATATAAATTAGTTCAGCCACTGTGGAAAGCAGTTTGGAGATTTCTCAAAGAACTTAAAAGAGAACGACCATTCAACTCAGCAATCCCATTATTGGGTATATACCCAAAGGAAAATAAATCATTCCACCATAAAGACACACACACGCATATGTTTCTTGCAGAACTATTCACAATAGATAAAGGCACGGAATCAACCTAGATGTCCATCAACAGTGGAATGAATAAAGAAAATGTCATACATATACACAATGGAATACTACACAGCCATAAAAAAGAATGATATAATGTACTTTGCAGCAACATGGATAGAGCTGGAGGCCACTATCCTAAGGGAACTAATGCAGGAACAGAAAACTAAATACTGCATGTCCTAACTCATAAGTGGAAGCTAAAACTTAATGCATATGGACACAAAGAAAGGAACAATAGACCTGTACAGTACTATGCTTATTAGCTGGGTGACAAAATAACTGGTACACCAAACCCTCACAACATGGAATTTACCTATATAACAAACCTTTACATGTACCCCTTAAACTAAAATAAAAGTAAAAATAAGAATAAAATAAAATAAAATAAAATAAATAGGTTTTGCAAGTTAAATGAGACCATGGAGAAGCAAGCAGGCAAATATAAATTGGGGACTTCAATGGGACAACTGACCAAGTTTCCTCGACAAGTTAATGACATTTTTTAAAAAGGTAAGTCTGCTCAGATTAAAATAAGGTTAAGTGATGTAGCAAACGTTTCAATGTACAGATTATTATTTGCAGCCTAATTGTATGAATTAAGATTTTTTAAAGACAGTTTTGGGATAATCAGAGAAATGTGAATATGACTGGATTATATGTAACATCAAAGAATTACTGCTAGTTTTGTTAGGTGTCATAATGGCACATAAAAGTTATATAAGAAAATATCCATATTTTCTAGAAATGCATAATGAAGTATTTAGTTAGGTGTCATAATGGCACATAACATTATATAAGAAAATATCCATATTTTCTAGAAATGCATAATGAAGTATTTAGGAGTGAAGTGACATAAGGATTGGGATTTGCCTTAAATACTTCAGTCACAATCACAACCATAAAAACAACACACACATGCACAGAAGAGTGCAGGTTCTGCAATAACTTAACCGAGTGTTGCAATTTTGGTCCAACACTTAACTAGCTATATGACCTAAGGTAAATTACTTAACTTCATAATGCCTTAGGTTCCTCTTCTGTTTATTAGGGGTAAGGATGACATCTACTTTCTTGGGTTATTGTGAGGTTACTGTGAGGATCAAATGAGATGAACTCTGTAAAGTACTCAGCACAGCATTAGCTATAATTATGATTATTAACCAGTATGCTCTTCACTCACCTAGGACCCCAAAATCCCACTCACCCAGGATCCCAAAATCCCACTCACCCACATACTTAATCCTTGTAAATCTGTCTTCTTTCTCTCCAGTTCTTGGTTCTTTCCCGTTTCCTCCGTCAATAGCCTCTGTTTCCTTCTTCAGGATCTGGAACCTACTTTTTTTTTTTTTTTTGAGACGGAGTCTCGCTCTGTCGCCCAGGCTGGAGTGCAGTGGCGCAATCTCGGCTCACTGCAAGCTCCGCCTCCCGGTTTCACGCCATTCTCCTGCCTCAGCCTCTCCGAGTAGCTGGGACTACAGGCCCGCCACCAAGCCGGCTAATTTTTTGTATTTTTAGTAGAGACGGGGTTTCATTGGTCTCGATCTCCTGACCTCGTGATCCGCCCGCCTCGGCCTCCCAAAGTGCTGGGATTACAGCGTGAGCCACCGCGCCCGGCCGGAACCTACTATTTTAATTAATAACAATGAACCAACATTTCATTAATCGGCAGGATTACTTTGACAGAGTACATGCAATCCTAAGGGTTCTAATCCAAGAGGTTGTTAGTGGCTGTGACTGTTCCTTTATATGGATCATTTAGACTTACAGCACATTTTTCCAAAAAGAAAAAATCATCTAGCCAGCTCCCAGGTCAGTTATAAGAAAAAAAATCCCGTCTACTCTCACCGTGGTTTCACTCTGGGGGAGATGAAGCCTAGTTCTGGATTCTGTTGTGCTTATTTCATTAGGCCCTGAGGGTGAGGCTAAAGCCTTATGTAAAGGAGATTATAACAACTCCTACTGGCAATTAATGGGAATGAGACAAGTTTTCAGATGAGAAGCCCATGTGAAACTCCTGTCTCTCCTTTGGATTCTCTTCCCTTGTCTGGATCTGCCTCCTGCCCTGTGTTAGAAGAAGATGCCCCTGCTAGAGGCAGTAGCCACAAGCTGAAGGCCAAGTGGTGTTCAGAAAGCCACATGACCCAATTCAGAGATTTCCAAATATAGCAACAGATCAGAATCCTCCACAGGAGCTTTTCAATATACACATTCCATGGCCCATCCTAGGGTCACTGAACTGAAATTCTGAGGAATGACCCCAGGTTTTTAAAAATTTCCAGGGTGACTCTTATGTAGCCAGCCTACACTGATGGATAGACCAGTTTTCAAAAATTAATAGTTTTCCTTTTTCCCATCGCTAAGTTTATTCCCTTCTGTTACCCCTCTGGCCTTTGGAGAACTGACCATAGAGCTGTGTATCCCCTCTTGCAAAGGAGCTGTAAGGTGCACAGCGACCCCTCAGGACAAAAGGGGTGGTCACAGCAGTGATTAATGAAGCAATCCCAAGAGGAAAGTGAATTTCAAGGACCCAGACTCAGGCTGTAAGGCCCAATCCCCATTCAACCAAAACAGTCCTGCATTAGGCTGTTATATATATTGTGCTTCCTTGTATACGTGTCTGAAAGAAAGGCTGCACTGCAGGAAAAAAATAGTCTGAAAAATACTGCCTTTTATAGATGTATAGCATTGCTGTAGTTTGGATGCTTATCTCTCTAAACCTCACGTTGAAACGTGATGCCCAATGTTAGAGGCGGAGCCTAATAGGAGGTATTTAGATCAGGAGGTGGATCCCTCATGAATGTCTTGGTGCCATCCTCAGGTTAATGAGTGAGTTTGTACTCTATTAGTTCCCATGACAGCTGGTTGTTTAAAAAGCCTGGTCTATCACCCCACATCCAACCCTGCTTTCTCTCCTGCTATGTGATCTCTGCACACACCAGCTCCCCTTTGCCTTCCACCATGAGTGGAAGCACCCTGAGGCCCTCACTAGATGCCCAGTCTTCCAGCCAGCAGAATTGTGAGCCAAATAAACCTCTTTTCTTTATAATTTACCCAGCCTCAGGTATTCCTTTATAGCAACACAAATGAACTAAGACAAACATCACTAAAACATATTTCATCTTCAGCTACATTTTAAGCAAACAGAGTTGTATGGGCTGTCTGAAAATCTAAATATCATTTTTAACATGGATCCTGTAGAAAAATAGCTCATGAATCTGAATTCAAGATGGCAAAAACAAATCTCTCTCCCCACCAGCAACTTCCCCCTGGTTGAGCAGCAAGTTGGGATTTGTTATTGCCTCCTTGAACACCTTCTGCTCCATCCCCAAGACCGCAGTAGTAGCTCCTAGCTTGGTAAAAAGGAAACTCTCCCTGCAACCTAAAGGAATCCTGAGTTCTTCCCTTCTCCCCTGAACCACCTCGGCAGCACCACAGAGGCTGAAGATTGTTCAATGGAAAGGGACTGCAAAGGACATTGATTCTCTGGGGCTCAGGAACTTCATCCTACCAGAGCCCTGGCACATCCTACCAGGAAGTGCCCAAATAGATATTTTATACACATAGAGGAGCTACTGGCCCATTGTTTTTAGAGTATGTGCTTTGAATTGCTTTGAAGAGTTAGCTACAAATCATCTACATCCTTCCTGGGGAGAAGCAACATTTGTGGAGTTAGCCCTGGATGTAGACGAAAAGGTAGAAAAGGGACCCACATGTCCACCTTGTTCTCAGCTTCTCAACTACAATATCCCAACCAGACATAGTCAAACAAACAAACAAAAAACACCATGGTATGAACCAAGCAACTGTAACTATTTCATTTGCCCAACTTGTATTTCTCCTCTTATTAACCTCTCTTTAACAAAACCACACTCTAGCAACTGCTGGGTCAGCATAAGGAGCCAAAACTCTTGCTCCTATGAGCAAAAGTGTCATCTATTTGTCTTGAAAGGAACATAGGTCCGGCCAGGTGCGGTGGGTCATGCCTATAATCCCAGCACCTTGGGAAGCCTAGGCTAGTGCATCACTTGAGCCCAGGAATTTGAAACCAGCCTGGGCAATATGGTGAAACCCCTTCTCTACCAAAAATACAAAAAATTAGCCAGATGTGGTGGCACACGCCTGTAGTTCCAGCTACTCCGGAGGATGTGGTGGGAGGATCACCTGAGCCTGGGAAGTCGAGGTTGCAGTGAGCTGAGATCACGCCACTGCACTCCAGCCTGGATGGTAGCATGAGACCCTGTCTCAAAAAGAAAAAAAAGAGAGAGAGAGAGAAATATAGACCCATTTGCCTTTAGTAAAAAAGATGGTGCTAATTAATGAGTTGACTCTACACAAATATTTTAAATTCATAATAGGTCTATCTTACCTGAAAACAAACCCATCCTAAGCATAAATAACCCAAATTACCCACATTGCAACACTTGTGGGAATGAACTTAGAGGGAATAGGTTCATTTAACTCAGTCTTCTAAACGAGCTGCATCAACAGCTCCAGTCTTAGGTAATGACCTATAACATTCTGAATTTTTGCTTAGGAGACTTGAAAGAGCCTTAGTGACAAAAGACTGAATTGGACTTGCTAAACTGTGCTTCTCAATATAGGGAAGTAAGACTCAGACATTTCCTCATAAGTTCAGGAAGAAAGTTTTTGAGAAGCCCTGTTAATTATAAGGGACAATGCCTTGAACATTCAAGTTAATTAAGGGCTTGCCTCATGATTGCATTTGTAACACTAAAAGCTTTTATTCATTCATTTATTCAACAAATAATAATGACAGCCAAGTGCCAGGCACTGTTCCTGGCCTCATTTCTAATCACCCCACCCCTAAATTCCACCTTCCAAATATACTGAGCTGCTTACAATGCATAGAACATGCTGTACTCTCTCTAGCCTCCAGGCCTCTGCACATGCTCCCTCTGCCTGGAATGTCCTTCCCCTCCCCACATAGAGAGTGCGTGTTCACACGCACATGCACATACACACACTATTCCCTTTGTCTGCCTAGCTCCTAGCACAAACATCTCATTCTCATTCACCCAGCTCAAAGGCCATTTCTTCCATGAAGCCCTCTCCAGTCCCCTAGGGCAATATGTGTTTTCCTAGGCTTGATCACTGTGTGATGGGACCTGTTTACATGTGTATCTCTTCCAGTGAGCTCTGGGGCTTAGGAACTGTGGCATTGAGAAGCACTTCTTTTTAGTGATTACACAAATCTTGGAACTAACTTCCTGGAAACTAATTTCTTGGTTCTTCTGGAACCATTTCTTGATTGTTGCATAATTTGGGGCAATAACTTAGTCTCTCTAAGCCTTAGTTTGCTCATCATTAAAATGGGGATAATAACTGCACCTATCTCATTGTGTTGTTATCAACCTAAGTATCCATCAACAGATGACTGGATAAAGAAAATTTGGTACCATTCTGGGCAACATATAGAGATCCCATCTCTACCAAAAAAGTAAAAAAAAAAAAAAGCCAACCATGGTGGCATGTGCCTGTAGTCACAGCTACTCAGGATCACTTCAGCCCAGGAGTTCAAGGCTGCAGTGAGCCATGATCACACCACTGCACTCCAGCCTGGGCAACAGAGTGAGACCTTATCTCAAAAAAAAAAAGGAAAGAAAGAAACCGTGGTACACATACACAACAAAATACTGTTCATCCATAAAAAAGAATGAAATTATGTCATTTGCAGAAATATGGATGGAACTGGAGGTCATTAAGTAAAACAACTCACAAAGACAAATATCACATCTTCTCTCTTATAAGTGGGAGCTAAATAATGTGTACACATGGACATAGAGGGTGGAGTGTTAGACGTTGGAGACTCAGGAGAGTGAGAGGGGATTGCCAAGGGGGTGGATAATGAGAAATTACTTAATGGGTACCAGTGTGCATTATTTGAGTGACGGATTCTCTAAAAGCCTAGACTTCACTACTATACAGTATATTCACATAACAGAATTGCACTTGTGCCTCTTAAATTTATACAAATAAAAATGTTTTAATTAAAAAAATTTAAAAGATTGGTCAATACATGTGAAGTGCTTCGCATAGTGCACAGCCCATAATAGGGAGTTCCATAAATGTTTTTCTAAAAATCTCTTCTGGGACATGCGCAGTGGCTCACACCTGTAATCCCAACACTTTGGAAGACTGAGGCAGTTGGATCACCTGAGGTCAGGAGTTCGAGACCAGCCTGGCCAAGATTGTGAAACCCCCTCTCTACTAAAAGTACAAAAAGTAGCTGGGCATGGTGGCCCACATGCCTGTGATCCCAGCTACCTGGGAGGCTGAGGGGAGGAGAATCGCTTGAATCCAGGAGACAGAGGTTGCAGTGAGCCGAGATTACACCACTGCACTCCAGCCTAGGCAACAAAGTGAGACCTTGTCTTAAAAAAAAAAAAAAAAGAAAGAAAGAAACAAAAAAGAACAAAGATAAGAAACGAAAAGAAATAGGCAGAACCAAGTTTTTTTTTAAAAAAAACAAGTACTGGGGAAGGTACTTGCAATGCAATTAACTGACAAAGGACCTGTTTCCAGAAAAGATTTTAAAAGCAAAACAGAAACAAGAAAACCGCCTATGAATCAATAAGGTGAGACTACCCAGTAGAAAAAAAATCTAAAGAATATTAATTATGAATAAGCATTTCACAAAAGAGGAAACCTGGATGATCTATAAAACTATGCAACATGGACAGGTGCAGTGGCTCATGCCTGTATACCTGCAGTTCCAACACTTTGGGAGGCCAAGGCGGGCAGATTGCTTGAGCCCAGGAGTTTGAGACCAGCCTGGGCACCACGGCAAAACCCCAGCCAGGCATGGTGGCATGTGCCTATAATCCCAGCTGCTTAGGAGGCTGCAGTGGGGAGGATTGCTTGAGCCCCAGAGGCAGAGGTTGAAGTGGACTGAGATTGTGCCACTGCACTCCAGCCTGAGTGACAGAGTGAGGCCCTGTCTCAAAAAACAAACAGCTCACGCCTGTAATCCCAGCACTTTGGGAGGCCGAGGCAGGTGAATCACTAGGTCAAGAGATCAAGACCATCCTGACCAACATAGTGAAGCCCTGTCTCTAGGTCTGTACTAAAAATACAAAAAATTAGCTGGGTGTGGTGGTGCATACCTGTAATCCCAGCTACTCAGGAGGCTGAGGCAGGAGAATCGCTTGAACCTGGGAGGCGGAGGTTGCAGTGAGCTGAGATTGCGCCACTGCACTCCAGCCTGGCAACAGAGTGAGACTCCATCTCAAAAAAACAAAACAAAAAACAAACAAACAAATGCAACAAACCTATGCAAAAAAAATGCTCAGGGAAATGGAAATCAAAAATGAGATACCATTTGATGTAAGCTAGATAACATGGAATGTAGCTGAGCATGTGGGAAAATGGAAGCACTCGTATAGTACTAGTAGGTGTAAACTGGTACAACCACTTTAGAAAGTATTTTGGCAAGGAAAACTGAGGATGTGCAATTCCACTCCTGGTGTCTGCCCTACAGAAGCTCATGCAGATGTGAACAAGGAAATATGTTCCAGGATGTTTGTCACAGCATTATTTGTAATAATAAAAGAAGTAAAAACTTAACTGTCAATTAGTAGATGTATATGTGTCAAAATGAATCAATCTCAAAAATATAGTGTTAAAGGTCAAAAGCAAGTTGTAAAAGTATATTGATAGTATACATATTGATGCAAACTACAAAAACTTGAAACAATACTAAATCTTATTTATTTATGGATGCATACAGATGTAGTAAAAGTATAAGACCATGCATGGAAATGTGACAGGGATGTGACGTGCCCTCTTTAAGCTAGGGAAAGAAGTGAAAGGGAGGGGCAGGGCTTTCACTCTGTTCTACTCTCTTTCTTTAAAAGGGAGACAAAGGACATTTGAAGCAAATTTGGTACAATATGAAATTTGGGTTGTAGGTACATGGGTTTCTGGAAAATTATTTTCTTTTCTAAGTATTTTAAATATTCCATAATTAAAATTTTGTATCTCAAATGAACTTGAAAATAAGAACAGGCAGCAGAGAATTCATGTTTCCAGGTATATTTTGCCCAGGCTGAGTGTGAGCCATGATCATGGCTCACTGCCAACTTGCACCTGGGCTTAAGTGATTCTCCCACCTCAGCCTCCCGAGTAGCTAAGACTCCAAGCACATGCCACCACACATTGCTAGCTTATTTATTTCTTTATTTATTGTAGGGATGGGGTCTCACCCTGTTACCCAGCTGGGTCTTGAACTCCTGGGCTCAAGCAATCCTCCCATATCAGCCTCCCAAAGTGCTGGGATTAAAGGCATGAGCCACCATGCCCAGCCCAGGCCTTTCACAGAGTATTCAACACCTTCATTGATTTCACCAAATGGATGAGTGGGCAAGTAGGTGGATAGAGGGGGACAGAGAGATGGAGGGAGGGATGGTTGGATAGATGGACAGATGAATCAATGATTTGATAGATCATTAGTCAAATATATAGATAGACAAAGACAGAGGAAATAAATAGGTTGGGGAAGTCAGAGGTTATTAAAGCGTCACCATTCCCTAGATTTTTATCTTAAGCAGGGATATCGTGTGACACAGACAACAATGTGAATGGCACCCCCTGGAGTTGTACAGTGCCATAGCTCTAATGGACAAATGTCTTAACTCTCTGAGTCCTCATTTCTTTATCTGTAAAACAACACCAATCATTCTGCTTCCCAGGGTCTTTCAGAAGACTAAATGTATGCACAGAGCCTGACATATAGTACGGAGTGATAATATGGCAATTATGACCAAGGTAGTACTAGGAAAATGGACACTGAGTCTAACATTCAGGAATAGGTTAATTGCAATAATAGCCCTATTGTATAAATAGAACTTTTAAAAATAACTTATTTTCAGGAGAAAAGTAACATATGTACATTGTATTAGTCTGTTCTCACAGTGCTATGAATATCTGAGACTGGGTAATTTATATAGAAAAGAAGTTTAATTGACCCACAGTTCTGCATGGCTGGGGAGGCCTCAGGGGACTTACAATCATGGTGGAAGGCACCTCCTAACAGGGTGGCAGGAGAAAGAATTCGAGGCAAGCAAAGGGGAAAAAGCCCCTCATAAAACTATCACCCCCATGATCCAATTACCTCCCACCAGGTCTGTCCCATGACACGTGGGGATTATGGGAACTACAATTCAAGATGAGATTTAGGTAGGGACACAGCAAAACCATATCACACATTAAATATACCTATTCAGTTTGGCTGATTCTGATGACTGTACATTTTCCAGCAGGCACTGGGATGTGTTAAAGGATCAGCCTTCTCATCACAGTCCTGGGGTTCATTAGAGTGCCTCAAGGGAGCACCACTGCAGTCTTCAAAGCAGATCAGCCTTTCTGTGCCCTTAAATACAGGTCGTTCTTAGCTAACGTTAAGTGATGTGAGACTTACCGAATATAAAACTGATTTTATATAAGCTTTCCACAAAGCATCTATAAAACGTTCATGGTATGTGAACACACACAGTAAACTTGGCCATGATGTAGTATGGCATTTTAAGGCAGGGGAGTGGGGACAGGAGGCAGCAACATGAAGCAGCCTGTGTTTACATTGTTAGCATGCAGAAACCCACTAACTCACTTTACAATTTAAATTAAGCTGATTACACACACACACACACACACACACACACACACACAGAGAGAGAGAGAGAGAGAGAGACTTATTAATGTGGGGTCTTCCTGAATGGCATCTGTTTCAGTTATCTATTTCTACATAGCAAAATGCCACAAAATTGAGCGACTTAAAATAATAAGAATTGGCCATTTCTCCAGTTTCTGCACTTTGCTGGGCAGTTCCTCTGATGCCTTCTCTAAAGCTCGCCCATCCTGCGACAATCAGTGGGAAGTCCAAGATGCCTCCTCTCTCAAGCATCTGGCACTCGGTGTTGGATGTTGGTTGGGTGGCCTCAGTTCTCCTCCATGTCTCCGCTTATCCTCTAATAAGCTAGAGCAGTTTCTACACATGGTGCTCAGGACAAGAACCCAAAAGGACTGAAGTGGAAGCTGCAACACCTCCTGACCTGCATAGCATCGCTTCCACCACATTCTGTCGGTCAAAGCAAGACACAAGGCCACCAGATCAAGGAGAGGGGAAACAGGCTCCACCTTGATGGGAAAAGCAGCAGAATCTCATTGCAAAGGGGCCTAGCAGGAGCTGGTGCAGCTGTCTTTCAGGAAATGAGCTGCCACAGTGCCCTTTACAGCCAGGCGCAGACTGGGCTGGGCTTTCGCATGTGACTTAGTTCTAAGAATTAAATCATAGAGTCTGTGGTAAAAAAGAGAAAGCCTGAAAACCACTGCATTAAGCAAAAAGGCCAGAAAATACCATGAAAATAGGAGTGTGGAGCTTTTTTTTTTTTTCTTGAAGAAATGTCTTCCTGGTAGGAAGCACAGGGTTCCTGAGGAAATGACATTTCTTCTCCATTGAGCAGACAGTGAAAGATCGATGTGACCAATGAAGATGGTGAGCAAGTGGGTAGGGCAGGCAGTTGATCTTTGCAGGAGCAGGTATCTGCGATTTGTCCTCATAGGGCAGATGACAACAGAGAGTGTGACGCTTGTGTGGAGACAATCAGGCTGTCCAATAAGAGAGACAGAGATGCAGCAAGGTGAGACTGAGTCCCCTGAAGTGGGAGGGAATGGCATCAAAGGAAGCAAATGCAGAAAGAAATAGGAGCTGTTCAGATGCCGGGATGTTCATCAACAGGACAAAAGGCTGAAAAGTGGCCCAGAAGGACTCTTCCTTTCCTCTTCCAGAAAGAGAGCAGAAAAAATAAGAAAGAGGCTTTGTCAAGATAGCAAAGCCATATGAACATAATCACTGGACACCAAGAAAATGACAGGAGACTCTATAATGCTCCAGCAACTCAAAAGAAGAGGACAAAGGAGAAAGAGAAGAGAACAGAGTGAGACTGAGATTTATACAGTAACCAAGCCATCCCCTTCTAAGAAACACTTCCCAGCTCCCCCTATGTGGGCAGGTGGACACATAGAGGCACACTTGTATATGTGGTTTTCTAATTGGTTTCATTTTAGTCCATAGTAAAATAGGTTAATCGTGCATCCATATTGTGAAAACATTCTCTAGTAAATGTCCTAATTAGGAACCCTAACTCGCTTTCCATTATTTCAAAACTGTACAAATCTGGGTAGACCCTAAAGACCATCTGGAACCTGGACTTATGCCCCGGCAGCAATGGATTGCCCTTCATTAGACCTCTCCATGCCCTATCTATTTGAGAGAAAGAAAGGGCTATGGAGAGTTACATGGTGGATACACTAGAAAATAGCATTCCCTGCTCAGACATTTGGTTTTATGATTTTATCTTCCTTGCAACTGACCATGTTCATAAAACTTCAAAGGAGATTTTTCCAGTGCTTTTGGCTGTTTAACTGAGACATGCACTTACTTAAGTGTGCATCTGATGTCTGAATATATATGCAAAATACTTGTCCAGGAAACAACAGAAAGTACTGCTATTCTTTACTGTGTCTTTATTAAACTATTTTAGTTTGAAGGGAAAGCTTTTAAAAAATCAAGAATAACTTCAAAATCCAGAGGGAGGAATTGCCAATAAAGTAAAGCCACTCACACTGATTTATCATTGTATTTCTGCAACCATTGCTTGCTTCACTAGCTTGTCAGTGCAGTGGGTGTTGGGGGGCAGTCATCTGGATCTCACGTTGCACATAAAAGCTGATATGGATATTAAAATTCAATCATAAAGCTCCCCCAAGTGGATACTTTTTTAAACTACATGAAGAAACTCGCCAGAATCTCTGTGATTGCAATCAAGATGGAGGCCTCAAATATGCTTTTGACGGACAGCAGTGGCCTGGCTTATCCATCATTTTGTACATAATTTAATAAGATCAGCATCTTGGGAAAAGAATTCTATAAATGTTAAAATGGAATCTACAAAAACACTCTCCTGGCTTCCTTGGGAACGTAATGGGGCCTAGAAGCTGCCTGTGGCTATGCTAGATCTTACATGGCCTAAAAGGATCCAGGGATATAGTGATTTACAGCTGCTCAGGGGGGTAAAAACCCCCTGTGGCCCCTCTGGAAAATCTCCCTGGTCCATTTAATTGTGTTCCTTATTCCACTATCTGGGCTGATTATACTGAATTACTAGGCACCCCTGTTAAGCCTGTCACTTAAATTCTAGAACAAATTAAGTTTGTTGAAGGCTTTGCTCTTTCTCTCTATTAAAATATTCATATCTACTCTAACAACCTGATAAAAACTGGCTAAAAGCCTTGCTGCTATCCCCAACAGGGAGTGCCATTTTTAATGAACCCACAAGCATCATAAGTAAAAAATAACTGGTCTTAATAAAGAATTGATAGATCAGCTCTGGCCCCAGATATGTGTCAAGGGGGAAGCTACACACAGCCTTGGGAGAATGTGTTCAGCAAATGAGCCTTCCAGAACCTAAAAGCCCCCAGCCAACCACCAAATTCCAAACAAAGGCTGAATCAATGAACTTCCTAAATAAGTTTCCATAAAATAGCTGAGCCTACTGGGTCTCCATGGGGGTAGATGGCAAAGGGTAGCAGGGAGGGCCTTCCAGAGGTGTATGAGAAAGTGAGGGAAGGAGGAAAGTCTATGGCAGGGGGTGGGTGTGGAGGATGAGTCATAAAGAATATTCCTTGAGCATTTACTATGTGCCAAGCATTATCCTCCCAACAATCCTACAAAATGAAGGCAAATGGAGTTACTGTAAGCAGTCTGAGGTCAGAAGCCAGTAGGTTGAGGGGTCTGAACACCAATCCAGACCTGACTCTAAATCCAATCCCCAACCACGAAAGGCTTTGTAAAAGTTTTGGAAACATTGCTTAAACCTCTTCCCTCTTTTACTCCAGTTATTTTGGGGGCAAAAGGTGGGACATAAAGTCAGCAATCACAGCATTCACTTGCCCCTGGGGCTGAGTAAGGAGGGAGCTTGGTAGAGACACCATTCCCCAGCCAGATCCTCTTCTAAGTCTCCAAACACCCTGGCTGGGATGGCAGCCTCCTTCCTACCAGGCAGGCCAGCAGCCTGCTCATCCGACTCCACCTCATGGCTCCAAAGAGAGCACTGGACGTAGAATCCTAAGCTACAGAAAATAAATTAAACAGGCATTCTCACAAGACTTTGGAATCAAGGCAGAACAGCAACGCTGAGCTCTGTTGTGTATTGTGTGATTATCAGACAAGTCATCTCACCCCTCTGAGCCTTCAAATGCGTCCATTAAATATGGATGGCAGCTTAACTGTTTACACACAGCCTTGTTCCAGAAATGATTTAAAGCAGCTAAATAACACCTATTTCACTGAGCAGTAGTCAGAATAAAATATAACTTTCTTAGCTATTTGTGACAAGAGCACTTGTGATGTAAGAGGGCCCAGCATGGTACCTGGCTGATATGGTTTGGCTGTGTCCCCACCCAAATCTCATCTTGAATTGTAGTTCCCATAATCCCTATGTGTCCTGGGAGGGACCCAGTGGGGGTAATTGGATCATGGGGCGGGTACCCCCGTGCTGATGTTCTTGAGATAGTGAGTGAGTTCCCACAAGATCTGATGATTTCATAAGGGGCTTTTCCCCATTTTGCTCAGCACTTCTCCTTCCTGCTGCCACGTGAAGAAGAATGTATTTGCTTCCCCTTCCACCATGATTGTAAGTTTCCTGAGGCCTTCCCCACCATGCTGAACTGTGAGACAATTAAACCTCTTACCTTTATAAATTACACAGTCTCGGGCAGTTCTTTATAGCAGCATGAGAACAGACTAATACACCGGCTCACCAGGGGCTGGCACTAAACACTTCTCTGCCACCACCCTGGACCTCTCACAGGTCCGTGCTTCCTCCTCCTGATGTTCTGAAGGGGTTCACTGCCCCACTCTGCCAGGACCCCCACGACATTGCTATGCTTTCTTTTTCCCCACAGCTCTTAAATCCTTTCATGACCTTGTAGCTGGGATGGGGGTGGGAGAGACAGAGGAGGAGGGAGATCAAGAAAAGAGAGTTAAAACAATCCTAGCTTCCCTCACACTCTTCCAAGGCATTCACAGGAAAAATGCATGATTATTAATAGCAAAAGTGCTACTGTTATACTGATGCCCCCTGCAGAAGAGGCTGGTCTTACTTAACTCTAAACCTCTTTCCAAGTGGTAGGGGCAGGAGAGAGGGAGGCCTGACCTGAGGTCTGCCAATATGTGATGTCTAACAGAAAACACAAGGGACCTCCGAGTGGGTGGTGTGGGGGGCGCTCACATGTCCCCAAGCTCAGGCAGTACAGGGAAGCAAAACTTTCTTCTTCAATCTTGTTTTCCTGTCACTGAACAAAAATTCCTGATGCCATTTAGACATTGAATATGGCCTTGGAGTGAAGGTTGGAGGTGACCTACATTCCCTCATATCCTGAACTTAAAAAACCTTTGACATGGTGCTGGCAGAGGCATATGTTTTTTTTTTTTTTACGTTTTTATTTTTAAATATTGATCATATTAGATTCATTAGATGACGCAAAGACAAATGCATGTCGTAACATCATCTCTGATGATTGACCTAACATTTTAAAAGGCAATTCTTAAAGCATTTACTGCCCAGGTCAGAGTCTGCAGGTATGAATAGTAGAGAGGCCCAACCCTGGACTCATCTCAAATGGGGAGTAGGAAAGCTCAAAAATATCTGCTACATAATTCTACCAATTGGTTTCACTGGATCTAAAAAGTTCTCTTTTAAAAAGTGATGATTACATAGGAGGGGATTCTAAAAAGAGGCAGTCCACAGTGTGACACTGGTTTTCCCCAGATGGTAGGACTGTGGGTGATTTGGGTTTTGGACTTTTTTGTTTGTCTGTTATTTTCTAGTCTATCTACAATGAACAATTAAGACTTTATTTTAATCTTAAAAAGAACTTCCCTGGTCGAATTAAGTAAATTCATTATGTTTGGTGGGAACCACTTAATGGAAGAAAGCAAACCACCATGAGATATCACTCCGTATTCATTAGGATGTTTATCATTTGAAAAAACAAAAAAAATGGTAAATAACTAGTGTTGACAAGGACATGGAGAAATTGGAACCCTCCTACACTGCTGATTGGAATGCAAAATGGTGTAGCTACTTTGGAAAATGGTCTGGGAATTCCTTGAAATGTTAGACATAAAGTTGCCATATGACCCACAACAATTCTACTCCTAGGTATATACCCAAGAGAAATAAAAATGTAGCCATACAAAAGTTCTTACCCAAATGTTCACAGCAGCATTATTCATAGTAGCCAGAAAGTGGAAACAACCCAAATGTCTATCAATGGATAAATGGATAAATAAAATGTAGGATATCCACACAATGGAATATTATTTCACCATAAAAGGAATCTGTACTGACACATGCTACGATGTGGATAAACTCTGGCAACATTATACTAAGTGAAAGAAGCAGTCACAAAAGACCACACATTGTATGATTTCATTTATATGAAATGTCTAGTTTATATGAAATGTCTAGAACAGGCAAATCTACAAGGAGAGAAAGCAGCTCAGTGGTCGCCTAGGGCCAGGGGAATGGAGGGGCAAGGGAATGATAGCTAAGAGTACAGGGTTTCTCTCAGGGTGATGAAAATATTCTAAAATTGACTGTGGAGATGGTTGCGTGTATTTGTGAATATACTAAAAACCAGTGGGTTGTACATTTTAGTGGGTGAATATTACAGTATGTGAATCATATCTCAATAAAGTTGTTACCCCAAAAATAGAAGGATGCCATCTGAATATGATAGGACTTCTGACTTATATGAAGAAGGCACGTACTGACACATGCTACACCATGGATAAACCCTAGCAACTCTCTCAACATGTGAGAAGGCAGAATCCATGTGAGAAGAAGAGGATGGCAAAGTGAGACTGCAGGGCACCAAGACAGGGTTTGATTTGCACCCAAACAGTCATCCTGCACAAACTGGAAAAGGCATCCCCAGACCTAAGCACAGGCCTGGGCTTCCTCTCATACACACATCCCAGCATTTTACAGTTAAATAATCGATCCCCCAGATTATTCCCATGGGGGAATAATCTGCAGACACTGGGAAAATATTGGAATGAGGAAGGCAGAGCCGGCGATCAGAAACTGACTGCATCAAAATCACAGAACTCAAGCTAACTTAGCAGTGATCTCTCAAAGCTGGCTATTCATCAGACTCACCCAGGGAGTTCGCCTGACTATCTGTTTGGATTTTAACATAGACTGTTGAACCCCACAACGCAGACATTCTGAGTCCATAGGTGCAAGAGATACCCAGGAATCCTATACTTTCTAAAGGTCTCCACATCTTTCTGGCCATAAACCAGGTGTAGGAACTTCTGGACCAGATGACAACTCATTTCAAAATATTTTTGAATAAAATAAGAATAAAAGACCTTTTTGAATAAAAAAAAACTTTTCACTTTCATGCAAGGAGAATACACAGAAACTGCTTAATAACATGTTTTTATGAACTCTGGTATAGCTACAAAACAAACTTTTAAAAGGATAAAAATATTCACGTCTGCACAATGTACCAATTCACAGTTTTAGTCGGGTGTTCCTTTCAATTTTTTAAATTGTTCCTAAACTACTGCTTAAATATCATAGAATTTAAAAACTAAAAGAGTCTTGGATATTACTGACTTCAGCTCCCTCATCATAGACAAGGGGGAATGTCACCCGCGGAGATGAAATATCTTGCTGCAGGATTAGAACCCGGGTAGGTGTGCCCACAGTCTGTCCAGTCCCCTTTCTGCTGTGTAATATGACATTTTGCAAGAATAGCTTATGCTGGAGGTCTTCAGTTGCAGAAAAATCAATCTCTGCAGATATGAAGGAATGACATTTAAGCTATGACTTAAACCATGGAATTTTAGACCCATTGTAACAAGAAGGAACCTGCAGGTCACCAGACTAGAATCTACAATGTACAGGTTACCTAGCCCCATAAACCACAGTGAACCAACAAAAAACAAAGCTGGAAGATACAGATTTGAGTAGGAGCCTTCTGAGAAAGATGCAAAGCCCAACCCTTATATCCACTGTTGATGATGCAGAAGGTTGTTAGGGGACATCACCATAGCTGTGTGCTGCCTCTGCAAAGGTTTAATCACACTCACTTTCCAAGCTATATTAACTTGCACACAACTTTTCCAACACAGCAAGAAGCTCAAATAAAACAGAATACTGGGTTTTGGATTTTCAAGTTTTGTCTCAGGCAAACAGTATTGTATTGCAAAAGATTAAAGTTTGTGCGGCAGGCTGGGCACTGTGGCTCACGCCTGTAATCCCAGCACTTTGGGAGGCTGAGGCAGGTGGATCACTTGAGCCCAGGAGTTCGACACCTGCCTGGCCAACATGGTGAAACCCCATCTTTATTAAAAAAAAAAAAAAAAAAAAGAGGCTGGGCACGGTGGTTCACGCCTATAATCCTAGCACTTTGGGAGGCCGAGGCAGGCGGATCACGAAGTCAGGACATGAGACCATCCTGGCTAACATGGTGAAACCCCGTCTCTACTAAAAATACAAAAAATTAGCTGGGCGTGGTGGCGGGCGCCTGTAGTCCCAGCTACTCGAGAGGCTGAAGCAGGAGAATGGCGTGAACCCGGGAGACAGAGCTTGCAGTGAGCCGAGATCGCGCCACTGCACTCCAGCCTGTGTGACAGAGAAAGACTCCGTCTCAAAAAAAAAAAAAAAAAAAAAAAAATTAGCTGGGCATGTTAGCACATGCTTGTAATCCCGGCTACTCAGGAAGCTGAGACAGGAGAATTGCTTGAACCCAGGAGGCAGAGGTTGCAGTGAGATGAGATCACGCCACTGCACTCCGGCCTGGGCAACAGAGTGAGACACTGTCTCCATAAATAAATAAATAAATAAATAAATAAACGTTTGTGCACCAGTTCTGTCTCCTATTCACTCCAAGTACTTAGTCAAATCAGTTAACTGCTCTCATTTCAGTAAACTAATTCTCATTTACACTCTTGTAAAGTGGAAGGAACAGTTACCTTACTTTCCTCCCCATCCCAATTGAGCTTACATTTGTACAAAAAAAAAATATATATATATATATATATATATATATATATATATATATATATATAGCTTAGTTCTATACTCTATGTATGTAAGCTGTTATCATTACTATATTGTTAGCGGTTGAGCGGTGAGTGATTGCTACTCCCCAAAAATGTCCACTGGATAATAACAATAGCTAATTGATTGAACACTTATTAAGAGCCTTGCCAAGTTCTTTAAATTTACTCCTTCCCAAAATCTTTTAAAGAAGATATAAAAAAGGCAGGTTCAGAGATATTCAGCAATTTGCACAGGGCCACAAAGCTAGTAAGCAGCAGAGCTACATTTTGAACTCGGTCAGTCCAACAAGTCCACCAGACAAGCAGTCTTCCTGTTTTTTGACTCTTCAAATGGAGGAATATCAAATGCAAAGCTTAAAACAAATAGTGGTCGTGGAACTCTTTTTATGTTTGGGCTTTTTTCTGGTGGGGGGTGGTGGCAGGATCTCTTCTTTACTGCAGTTTTAAATAGCTGTGTGAATCACTACAAGAAGCTGTGTTCCAAGGTTCCCTTTATCCTCTCTCCCATAATGTAGCTAACTTCTTCTAGAAAGCTCGTCCCCACCTCTGGCTTCCTGGCTCATCACTGTCTCATGTACTGCAATGTTGCATTTTCATCAAATTGGCAACCAGCTTATCCAGATCTGCTTGATAAGAAGGAACAGGCCGCTTGTGTCTAAAATAATCAGAAAGAACAACCAGCTTGCCTCTAGAATGATACCTTATGTGGTCTGTGCAAATTAGCTACAAATGAAGAATTTTTGCAAGGGCAAGCATGCCCATGTTTTTCCATCTACAGAAATATCTTTTAGAACAAGCGCTTCCTTGTCCAAGGAGAAAAGCTCAAAGAAAAGAGTTAGCTTTCACCAAATCTGACTGTGAATCAGCATCTGAGGTCCCAACAGAAACACCTGCTAGGTATAGTCATCCACCATCCCTCACTCCCACAGCCAGGGGGCCAAGGGTGTTTATAAATATAGGCTAGAAGGCCTTCCAGTCATCTAATTCAGAAAGACTCCCTCAAGGAAAAGCCCCCAGAGTAGACTGAGCTGTTGGACATCTAGAAGACCATCCCTTTAAACAAGGGCGAGCGTATCCCAAAGCCTCCTCCGTCTTTCCCACAATTCTCCTGATCTCAAAGCTCTCCTAACCACTTGCCTCTTTACAGTGGATTGTGTCTTGCTAGAAGTCCAACATGCCCAGCAATGCCTTTGAGGCCCTTCATGAGCCAGCCTCACTCAATAATCTCTCCCCTCTCCCCCATCCCCACCCCACCTCTAGCACTGCAGCCTGCCCCAACAACTATCTGTACTGATCACTGTTGTATCCTCACGGTGCCTGGCAAAGGTAGGCAACACAATGATCATTTGCTACATCAGTGAATACTTACATTTCCCTAAATGAACTATGTTCTTTTTCATCTGTGGGTCTTGGTTCAAGCTACTCTCTCTGATTGAATTGTTTTTTTCCATTTCATTAACTTCCTCCTTTTTACAAGAATCGGCTTTAGAGTTCTCTTCCCTTGGGAAATCATCTTTGACCCTCTCCCTGATCTGAGCTAGTGACACCAGTTACCAAAAAGATCGTGGGTGTGATGGAAAAGAAATGGGACCTAGTTTTGCTTTAACAAGCACATACAGGCCGGGTGTGGTAGCTCATGCCTGTAATCCTAGCACTTTGGGAGGCTGAGGTGGGCAGATCACCTAAGGTCAGGAGTTCAAGACCAGCCTGGCCAACATGGTGAAACCCCGTCTCTACTAAAATACAAAAATTAGCCGGGCATGATGGCAGGTGCCTGTAATCCCAGCTACTCAGGAGGCTGAGACGGGAGAATCGCTTGAACCTGGGAGACAGTGGTTGCAGTGAACCATGATCTTGCACTCCAGCCTGGGTGGCTGAGCAAGACTTCGTCTCAAAAACAAACAAACAAAAACAAGAACATGAATTTACATTCCAAATAAGTGTTGCCCCCTTTAAAGAAGTCATTTAGTCCATCTTAATAGATCAGCTGAATTTATGGTGTTAGTAGCCCTCTTGGGAGACACAGAAATGTGTAAAATTTCCCAGAACGTCCTGCCACTAAGGTGGTATCACTTTTCCTGTCTCCCAGAATTCTGACTGAATCAAAAAGTCAGGGCTGGAAGGCACCTTGGAAATACCTCAACTCCTCCTTTTACAGATGTGGAAACGGAGGTCCAGGGAAAGTTGAAGTCATCCCAGAAATCAAATAGGAAACTGGTGGCAGAGTTCAGCTGAGACCTCAGCTCATCTGTAAACTCACTCAAAACTTTAATCCTTTCCTCTCACAGAAGAATCAAGGCAATTCCTCCCAGTACCTGCTTTGACTTGCATTCCATGTTTTATTTTGGTTTTTGCTTCACAAGCTGAAGAATAATATTATGCTGAAATTTTAAGGAAAAGGTGGAACGTTGTAAGAGCTCCAGATGGTTTCATCACAAGATACGTGAAGACGTGGGCTATCCCTAGTTAACAAAGGCTAATTTCAAGCTTCCAAGGGAACCAGTCTTTAGTCCAGTGTTCCCTAAACATCATTCATGTGCACATCATCGTTTCCATTTTTGTCATATCTGAAATACCAACTTTACTATTATTTACTTTTTTCTTTCCTTTAACTCACTTTCTTCATTTTCTTTTTTGAGACAGGGTCTTGCTCTGTCACCCAGGCTAGAGTGCAGTGTCTCAGTGGCACAGTCTCAGCTAACCGCAGCCTCCACCTCCCAGGCTCAAGCCATCCTCCCACCTCAGCCTCCTGAGTAGCAGGGACTACAGGCATGCACCACAACACGCGGCTAATTTTTGTATTTTTTGTAGAGACAGGGTTTCGCCATGTTGCCCAGGCTGGTCTTGAACTTTTGGGCTCAAGTGCTCCTCCCACCTGGGCCTCCCAAAGTGCTGAGACTACAGGCTCGAGCCACAGCACCCGGCCAACTCACTTTTTAAAAGCATAATATCTAGTTTAATCTCAGCCTAAGTGAAATAAATAAATAATAATCCAAGAAATCACGGGTTTGGTATCTTTTTATACTCTTTCCCTAACACATTTAAGATGAATATATAACTATTGTTTAAATGTTCACATACCACTTATCATTCTGCATATCACTACTAGCATGCATGTGACATTACAGGAAATTGTGCTTTTATTCCAGAGCATGGTGATTCCTTCCGAAGCAAAACTAGTTACTGGTATTCTCCCTGGTGTCTATTCCACTTTCTGTATGCACCTTATTTATGTGAAATGCCAATCAGTAGTAGCATATTCAGATCCCAAACTAAAGCTTATCCTTACAATAATAGCTTTTCTTATCAACCGCTAGATCACTATGCCTTCCACACATTTGATCTGTCACTTTGTTTGAAATAATCCCTTACCTTAATGTTCTTCACTGACTATTAATAAATTACGAACAAACAGCAAAAATAATTACCCTTTCACCTAGGAAAACACTGGTGAGTATGTCTTAATGGTCTACCAGTGACAGACGGCTTTCCGGAGCATAATGGATGCAAATGTGTAACAGGATATGGGTAGGTTATTTTCACACAAGCTGTCACTTGTCACACAAATTACATGGGTTCCTATTAGCTGCTTAATTCACAGATTTTGAAAAAAACAAATTCCACTCACAATACCTACATTCCTGGATCTCCTATAGAAGTCAGAACCAACCCACAAAAGCACCAAAGAATTAAAGGCTTTCAGGAACAGCACATTGTCTGTAGGTAGGAAAATTCTCCTTCAAGTGGTGGAAATCATGTTGGTCAAAGTTGTCCAAGGATTCAAAAGTCTTCAGAGGAAGAGAGGAAGACCTGAGACTATGAGAGAAGCCCGAATCTGGATGCTGTTATCAGAGCTCTGCAAGTCAACTGAGTGGTTTATGGGTCTGCCAGGCATGGGCAAGGAGAGGCTGGCGGGTCACTGCTGGTGCCACACAAAGGGGATGCCAAGGTCGCCTGCTTGACATCATCCGTCTAGACTGGACAGAGTGGAGCCTTCCACGCACATTCCTGAGGAGCAGTGACAGGGACCGCAGGCCTCGGAGCCCGTGCTGGAGGCCCTAAGGCCTGAGGTTGCAGCTCTTAGGCTAACTTTGCCCAGGGTTCTGTTGCCATTTTAGGAAACTAGCAGATACTTTTGCAAATTGAACTGAGTTTATCACAGTTCTTACATCTCAGAGTTGGTGTATTTTTTTTTTTTTTTAGATGGAATTTCGCACTGTACCCCAGGCTGGAGTGCAGTGGCACGATCTTGGCTCACTGCAACCTCCGCCTCCCAGGTTCACGCCATTCTCCTGCCTCAGCCTCCTGAGCAGCTGGGACCACAGGTGCCCACAACCACGCCCGGCTAATTTTTTGTATTTTTAGTAGAGACGGGGTTTCACCGTGCTAGCCAGGATGGTCTCGATCTCCTGACCTCGTGATCCGCCCGCCTCGGCCTCCCAAAGTGTTGGGATTACAGGCGTGAGCCACCGCACCCAGCCGAGTTGGTGTATTTTTAAGTCTTCCCTTCTTATAATAATAATCGCTAACATTGATCTAGTACTTATCACGCACTAGGCACTGTTCTAAGCAGTTTCTGTGTATTAACCCATGCACATACAGAACCACAGAAAGTTTGATCTGGAAGAAGCCTTAGCTATTGAGATGGAAAGAGCCCTGGACTTATGTCAGTAGGAATGAGTACTTTGTCACCCATTAGCTGTGTGATCTTGAGTGAGTCCTGATTCCCTCTAGGCCTCAGTTTCTCGTCTGTTATGGTGGTGAGATGGATGAGACATGATGAATAGGCTTCCATATGAATGCCAACTATGATCCAGTTGAGCTGTCTTGGGCACTATGTTGAGTGGGATTCTGAGAAGGTGTGGGAGAGTGCCACAATCGATTATCAGTGTCTGCCACGATGGGCATCTTCAGGATAAAATAAGTATGTAAAAGCACCTAGTATAATAGAGTATCTGGCATACTGTTGATATTCAGTTAAGTAGAAGCTACTATTGGTATTTGCATCATCATCATCAGTCAATCCCAAACTGGATTAACATGTTCTAACCCATGATTTGTAACTTGAACATATGCTTACATGCAAAACTGATTACCATAATTTTTCTTAAGGAATAAACTTGAGCTCCTTCTCAAGGAAATATCATTTAAATCTTTTATTATAGAAAATGCCAAAAATATACAAAAATAGACACTATTGTAATGAACTCTCAAGGACTCATCGACAAACTTCAAGAATTATCAATTCATGGCTAACCTTGTCTCATCTATGTCCCCACCTATTGACCCCTCTCTCAGCCAATCTGGATGTTGTTTAAGCAGGTCCCAGATAGCATGTCATTTCATCTATATCAGTGTTTATCTACAAATGATAGAAACTTAATTTTTTATAATTTTTAAAGCACTTGTTTTTAATTAGATGAAATGGCAACAGCAAAGCATGATTAGGAAGTTATTTCCTCACCTCCCTAATAACATTCCAGAAAAATAAAAAAACAAGTTTATGTATTAAATAGTAATAATAATAAGAGGCTAGCTCAGGAGGCCACGTGGGGACTGCTGTATGCATGATTTATTATAGCTACACAAAGTGAGTCATTCCATTCTTTGAGATATTTATGACACGGCTAAAATGCTGAATACATCAACATCAGAATTAATCATGAATAATATTTAATTAGTGCTTGACAAGGATCAATTTGGCAACTGTTTTTGTTCTCTCTCCTTCCCCCGTATAGAAAAATAGTCATAAACTAAAGTGTTTTATTTTTTCCATCTGTTTCTGGTAAAGCGCATCCCTGAATTGCTAACTTAGTTGAGATCTCCTGAACTTTCATATACCCAGGTAATTAGACTCAGATGCCGTCCGGAGTGTGATTATAAATCAAGTGTGTGTATGTAAGCAGAAAACAGACTGCTCACGCTGAGAGCTGGTGTCACTGTTTCTCACGGACCTGCCCATGGAGCAGGAAGGCCCCCAGGTCTGAGCAGAGCAGAAAGTTTTTCTATCGCTGCCATGCCATGGAAGCCCCTGCTCTCACCTCTCCAGCCTCCAGAAAGCACTGATTATATATAATAATACATTATGTATAATAATATATAATCAGCAGGCTTAAGACTTTATTTACAAAAGAAAAAAGGCCTCTAGGGCACTCGAGCAATAATTCTGCCCAGAAGTATGCTAGGTATGAACCAAGGAGCATAAGATGCATGGTACAAACCAGGAGGATAAGACGCAGGGGAAAGTACACAGCGATGGTGTCTTTCCAGCCAGGCTGTTAACGTTCAGAGCACTTGGCATCCCGAAGAACTTTTGTGGCACTGTGTACCACTTCCCAATCAGGGAGTTTGTTCTACAAGGGAATGATTAGGAGAACTTTTAATTCATTGTTTCATAACAATATGTGCATTCATTTAATTTTAACAGAACAGCAATTTTTGTTTCAGTTAACTTAATATTTTAAATAATGGAGCCAAAGGTGCCTGGCCTTTTGAAGATGTCTGAAAGGAAGTGTTAAATTGTTCTTTTTAACTTGGAGGCTGTTGATCTAAGGCATCTCCTTTTCTTTACGTCTGAGTCACGTCAGGTAAAACTACAGTTGAAATGCCTACTGGAGCCAATACCCAATAGGTCATCTTGGGAAGGCTGGAGACCTGGAATCAGCCAACATTGGTTAAGGAGTTCTATGTGCCAAGCATGGCACATCCTATATCTTTTATAAGCCTTACAATAACCCCAAGGGGGAGCTCAGGTGGTTATATGGGGTTTCCAGAGTCACCAAACTAATACATATGAATTAGGGGTCCAAGCTTAGTATCCACTTCATTTTTTTTTCTTTTTTTAGACGGAGTCTTGCTCTGTCGCCAGTTTGGAGTGCAATGGCGCAATCTCAGCGCACTGCAACCTCTGCCTCCCAGGTTCAAGTGATTCTCCTGCCTCAGCTTCCCAAGTAGCTGGGATTACAGGTGCCCGCCACCACATCCAGCTAATTTTTGTATTTTTAATAGAGACGGGGTTTCACCATATTGGCCAGGCTGGTCTCAAACTCCTGACCTTGTGATCTGCCCACCTCAGCCTCCCAAGGTGCTAGGATTACCTCGCCTCATTTAATCCTCACCTTATGTTGTTCTTATTCCCATTTTGCAGATGTAAAAAAAAAAAAACGAAAACAAAAAACAAGGCTTAGAAAGGATAAGTAACATGCCCATGGCCACGCAGGGAAGCCATCTGACTGCAGGGACTTCCTTCAGTCATTCTCCTACACCTACCCAAAAAGCAAATTGGGCCACACCCTCACCATTTCACGAGTGGTATGATGCTTTGAAGTTATGAGCTCCCATAAACTTGTGAATAATGCTGACTGCCCAGGCAAGTACTGGATGAATTTTGTGACATGTAAGGACACAAATAAGTGGAGTTCCAAGCCCTCCAACTGAGAACATTCAACACACACAGAGCTCACAAGGACACCAGAAAATGATGCATACAAACTACAGTTGAATGATTTTTCACAAGGGGAAAGAATGGTATGATGGGAATTGGCCAGAGCTTATCATAAGAAGCTAAGCTCTCAGAGGATATGATTGAAATAAAAAATCTATCTGTTTTTACCCCATCAATGCCAAATGCTGAATTTCCCCTCCCTCCTGGCTTGGGAGATGAAGTCAGTGGATCTTCTTTCTGCCTCACTGGCTTTTCAACATGCAACTTGATAGCTTCTGGAAACAAACCAATGAATACAAGATCATCAAAGTGTGTTATTTTAATTAAAGGAGGGTCCTATGTGGTGGGGTGGGGCGGGGGGCAGTAAGTCTGTTAGTGGCCAACCCAAGTAGCAGGTGAGAATCTATTTAGCATGGTCTCTGTCTCACCAATCCCTTCTTCTGGTTCTGCTGCCACAACCCAGCCCCTGACTGGGCCCAGTTCTGCTCTGAACCCACAGCAAACTGGGTGAACCCACAGGAAACTGGGTCAGCCCACCTAGAACATCACATGTGACATTTTCCAGATATGCCTCGAAAAATGCTAAGTTTCTGCTTCAAAGCAGTCATCAATGCAAACACTAAAAGACAGGCTTGCAATGTAATAGGGCTTTGAAAAAGAAAAAGAAGAGGGAAAAAAAAAGAATGAAAGTCCGGGCTGCCAAAAAAATTAATTGGCATTGTTGTAAAATTGTATTGCACAGCAAGAATACAAATATTATTCATGTTAAGGAAAGGGTTGACCTAAGATGTGATTTATAGGCACTTCAAATGCAGTACAGGAAGTAAGCGGAAAAATTAGGGTGCGAGGTCACTGAGTAGGCAAGAGTCAACTTAAGGGTAAAGTTAAAAACTTGAGGAAGGGAGCACACAGTTCATCTTGCCATATTAGATTAAGATCTGTCTTCACTTTGAAGAAATGGAAAAAGTCAAATATTAAGGTGGGTATGTTACTGAAGGCGTTTTCTTATCAACAAGCGAGAAAGTAGGAATACTTTTATAAAGGATGAGGAATGCCGAAGGGATGTTTCATAAGGAAAATAAAGAGGGGGGTTGATGCAATCCATGAATCAACTGTGTAATCAGTAATGTGAACAAACAACAGTTACAAGTTAAAGGGCTTTAGAGGCACTGCCCTGAGCAAAAGCAAGGAATCCAAACTGAATTTTGTTTTTAGGGATGTGTTGTTTCATTTTTTTAATTAAAATAGTCTAAATTGGACCGGACAGTTCTCAAGCTTATCAATGGCCAGGAAGAGGCGATTGAGACAGAAAGAGATGTTCGGCTGTGAATTCATGGATTCCCGAACAGGGGATTCAGCTCTCTCTAAGTCATCCTGCTCTCTGGCTGTTCTGTTTCAACCCAGTTTGCATTAAAAGTTCTCTTCCTACCCCCACCCCGCACCGAGAATATGAATGTTTCCCAAAGAACCACTAGTGGGCAGAGCTTTGTGATGTTTTGAAATTAAAAATTGCTCAACCAGCCCAGGAGTCATCGCAGCCACCACCAGGAGTCATCACAAGAAAGACGGTGACTGTATCCCCTAGGCCAACATCCACATAAAGCAAAACAGCCAAGACCTCTGTCATCCTCTTAGGCGAAGGAAACCAAGGCTATGGCAGCCAGGGGCACAATCACTGCCTGACAAAGGGCAGCCCAGAGTGGGGTCCTCCATGCAGAAAGGGATCAAGAGAAGCAGAGGCTCTGAGACATGGAATCAGCCCCAGCACCTGCCCCTGGGGAGGGGCTTCCCCTAGGCAGACAGGGCTCACTCCCTTCACATACCTGGGGCTGCTTCTCCTGCAATCTTTCCCACCTTCTCCACACCCCTGATGTTCCTTTTACTGTGGTTCATCTGCATATAAAAATGTTGGGTGAGAAAGGACAGGAAATCAGGACCATCAACTCCGGGGCGAAAGCATCCCTCCTGTATGCCCGCATTTAGAATTCCCAGTGTCCTCTGTCGTCCTTAGGGCTGGTGGCCTGGAGCCGCCAGAGTCACAGTTGCAGGCAGCATACAGGGGGCTGCCGTGGTGCAGAGAAGATGTGGCTGGGAGAAATCTGAGTGGGCCCCTCGGCATCAGTCCCGGGCTGCCTCCTTTGGCTCCCACAAAACCTAATCCCTGTGGCCTCTACGAGCATTCTCATGCTGGAAAATTAGGGAGTGTGTTCCTGGTGCCCTGAGTCCTTTCACTGCCCCTGGCCCTGCCTGGAGACCTTTACCACCAGGGCCATTGCTAATTACCAACCATCACCCACCCCTGCAGTAAGGGTCCTCATTAACCCAAGTCCTCCCAGCGTGTCTAGCAGAGAGACATCTGATCTCAGCTAAGGGTGTGGGAAGGGGCAGTAGGAATTTTCTCCTTTCTTTTAAACTTGGAGTTAGAGTTTTAGGCCACCTATGATTAAAATGTTCATCGAGGCCGGATGACTGTAATCCTAGCACTTTGGGAGGCCAAGGCGGGCAGATCACAAGATCAGGAGTTCAAGACCAGCCTGACCAATATGGTGAAACCCCGTCTCTACTAAAAATACAAAAATTAGCCGGGTGTGGTGGCAGGCACCTGTAGTCCCAGCTACTTGGGAGGCTGAGGCAGGAGAATCCCTTGAACTTGGGAGGTGGAGGTTGCAATGAGCCAAAATGGCACCACTGCACTCCAGCCTGGGCGACAGAGCGAGACTCCATCTCAAAAAAAAAAAAAAGTTCATCCAGGCAGCCTCTGATGAACTGCTCTAAGCCTCAGTTTCCTTACCTGTTAAAAGGAGAAAGTAGGATTAACTCTCTGATGAATCACGAAGAGGCTGGACTGAGATAATGAGGTAGTCTTTGTGAAGCCCTGAGTGCCAGTTACTTTTCAGTCTGTAACTGCAAATCTCCAGGGGAAGGAGGCTGCCATCTCCTGGGGTGGCCAGCTTTCCCACCGAAGACTAGGACACAAGGAGCTGTGGCCTCAGTATAAGCAAGTCCGTTCTGCCCATGGCCTAAAAATGACTCTATACTCATCTTGTGACCTCATAAAAAGATGCTCAGCTTCTTCATCTGTAAAATAACAAAGCAGCTACACCATTCCTAAATTCCCTTAGGGCTCCCAGGACAATCCATGATCCAAAATGATGTCTAAGATTGCATCTACCACTTTTACAGCCATGCCCCATGATATGGCTGCATCATCTTAAGCTTGTGGACACTTAAAACCCCCAGACCTTTCTCACAAGAGCTATCCCTAAAATAGGCCTTCATTACCCCCCAACAGAATGTTTGCCCTTTAAGAGCATTTTGATCTTTTTCTTCTTGGATGTCTCAGTGCAGTGCTCCAGTCTGGTAAGACCATGCTGAATCTCTACTCGGTCATGAATGGAAACTACTTCTCTCCCAGTTTTAAGTCATCTCTACATTGCAGGGGAGGGGGCGTATCCAGGGCAAAGCCATGTGCTTTTAACATCCCATTTCTTTTCATGACCAAATAATGAAAGAGGGAGGAGATTTTTCCATGCAAAGCTAAGAACCAAGAATCCAGGGGTAGACACAATGATGGGTGAGGGGAGGCTCTGTTGTGCCAAAAGCACACAGAGGCAAAAATCTTGGCCTTTCAGGTCAGATGGGTCAGAGTGAGTCCAGTTTCTCCATTTTCTACGTGGTCTCGGCCATGTGACCTAACCTCTCTTGGCCTCAGTTTCAGAGCAATAATGCCACCTCATCATCATCATAATTTCACGGAGTCCTCCCTGTAGACCAGGCACTGTGCCAGGAGCTTTGTATGCATTATCACATTCATCTTCACAACCTCCTTGTGAAGGGACGTTATTCTCATCATATTGCAGGCGAGGAAACTGAGGCCTAGAGGAGTCAAGCAGCTGTTCCTAAACCACACCATAAGTTGGCAACGGAGCTGGTGTGAGAACCCCTCTCTTCTTACCTGGTAGGGTCTCTGTCAATGTGAATGAGATGATTTGCATAAATACGAGCATTGGGTCTGGCAGGTATGGTAATTACTGTTATTATTGTTTTTAGTAGTAGTAGCAGTAGTAATAGTGATAATGTATAGTTTGGTCAATTCAGGGCCCCTGTCCCTCCTGCTATTCACCTTTGACCATATTTTCATAATGAAACCCAAGTAGGATGTGGCACAGTAGGACAAGCACAGGCTAACAGCCAGCCAGTTACCAGCTGTGTGACCTTGGAAAAGTTATTTAACGTCTCTCAGCCTCAGTTTCCACATCTGTAACCTGAAGATCGTAAGACTACCACTAGGACTGATGTAAATTGTGAAGATAAAACTAAGTATTTGCATAACTACATAGTTATAATAGGCAAGGCCCATACGCATATATATTATACATTTTTATATTTTATGTATTATATAATATGATTAATAATTATAATATAATTATAATCTTTATGAAAGCAGATATATTTGTGCAACTTGTTAATTGTTTAGTAGTAGAAAGATACTCCTGAGGAAAGAGCACTGGAGAACTCTCAGAGCTTTTCATCAGAGTGGAATAAGCCTTGAAATCCATTCAGTCCTGGCTCTGACATTTACTCCTACAGGATCCCAGTCAAATCAATGGGACCACAGAAAAAACTACCTCAGTGGGGAGGCTGTGAAGGTCAAATGAGAAAATACATGTAAAAAATGACTTAAAAAATCAAA
>NW_022096206.1:0-25000 GCF_006542625.1 Nomascus leucogenys
AGCCTTTTAGCAATTCACAAGGCCTGTGTGCCTAACAGTTAATTCCTGCTTACACAGAGTGTACAGATTCACGCTCAGGCACAACATATAAAATGCTGGGAAATACGGTGATTTTTGGGTGTGCTGCAGAACTGCCATTGAGCCATGAGGAAGACAGCCAAAGAGGAGAAATAGGAGACAGAGCTATCCCATGAGGACACACAGCCTCAGAGGAGACAGAGGAGCACAGCTTTCCCATGAGGAAGATATACCTCAGAGCAGACAGAGGAGAGCACAGCTTTCCCATGAGGAAGACAGCCTCAGAGGAGAATAGGAGAGCAGAGCTTTCCCATGAGGAAGACACAGCCTCAGAGGAGAAATAGGAGGCACAGCTTTCCCATGAGGAAGCCTCAGAGGAGACAAAGGAGAGCACAGCTTTCCCATGAGGAAGACGCAGCCTCGAAGAATAGGAGAGCACAGCTTTCCCATGAGGGAGATACAGCCTCAGAGAGAATAGGAGGGCACAGATTTCCCTTGAGGAAGAAAGAGCCTCAAAGGAGAATAGGAGAGCCCAGGTTTCTGATGAGGAGACAGCCTCAGAGGAGACATAGGAGAGCACAGCTTTCACAGGAGGAAGACACAGACTCACAGGAGACATAGGAGGGTGCAGCATTCCCATGAGGAAGACACAGCCTCAGAGCAGACATGGAGGTCTCAGGTTTCACTTGAGTAAGACACAGCTTCAGAGGAGACATAGGAGAGCACAGCTTTCCAATGAGGAAGACACAGCCTCAGAGCAGATATAGGAGGGCACAGCTTTCCCATGAGGAAGACAGCATCAGAGGAGACAAAGGACATCACAGCTTTCCCATGTGGAAGACAGCCTCAGAGTAGAAATAGGAGAGCGCAAATTTCCAATGGGGATGAAAGCGGCAGAGGAGATATAAGAGAGCAGAGCTTTCCGATGAGGAAGACACAGCATCAGAGGAGACATAGGAGAGCACAGATTTCCCTTGAGGAAGACAGCCTCAGAGGAGAAATCGGAGAGCGCAATATTCCATGAGGAAGACACAGCCTCAGAGGAGAATAGGAGAGTGCAGCTTTCCCATGAGGAAGACACAGCCTCAGAGCAGATATAGGAGGGCATAGTTTTCCAATGAGGAAAACACAGCCTCCACGGAGACATTGGAGGGCACAGCTTACTCATGAAGAAGACAGCCGCTGAGGAGACATAGGCGAGCACAGTTTCAAATGAGGAATACGGCCTAAGAGGAGAAATAGGAGAACATAGATTTCCCATAAGGAAGACAGCCACAGAGGAGAAATAGGAGAGCACAGCTTTCCCATGAGGAAGACACAGCCTCAGAGGGACATAGCAGGGTGCAGCTTTCCCATGAGGAAGACACAGCCTCAGAGGAGACATAGGAGGGCTCAGCGTTCCCATGGGGAAGACAGAGCCTCAGAGGAGAAATAGGAGACCACAGCATTCCCATAAGGAAGACACAGCCTCAGAGCAGACATAGGAGGGACGGCTTTCCTATGAGTAAGACACAGCCTCAGAGGAGACATAGGAGGGCGCGGCTTTCCCATGAGGAACACAAAGCTTCAGAGAAGACTATGAGGGCTCAGCTTTCGCCTGAGTAAGACACAGCCACAGAGCAGACATAGGAGAGCACAGGCATTCCCATTGAGGAAGACACAGTCTAGGCAGACATAGGAGAGTGCAGCTTTCCCATGAGGAAGAGAGCCTCATATGAGAAATAAGAGAAGTGCAGTTTCGCAGGAGGAAAACACCAGCATCAGAGGAGAATAGGAGGGGCACAGGCTTTCCCTTGAGGAAGAAACAGCCTCAAAGGAGAATAGGAGAGCCCAGCTTTCCCATGAGGAAGACAGCCTCAGAGGAGAAATAGGGAGAGCGCAAATTTCCCATGAGGAAGACAGGCGTAGAGGAGACATTGAGAGAGCACAGCTTTCCCATGAGGAAGACACAGCCTCAGAGGAGACATAGGTGAGCAGAGATTCTCTCAGAGGAAGACAGCCTCAGAGGAGAAAGAGGAGAGCACAGCTTTCCATTGAGGGAAAGACAAAGGCTCAGAGGAGACATAGCAGAGCACAGCTTTCCATGTGGGGAGACACTGCTTCAGAAGCAGAATATAGGAGGGCACAGCTTCCCCATGAGGAAGATAGCATCAGAAGGGACGAAGACATCACAGCTTTCCCATGTGGAAGACAGCCTCAGAGTAGAAGAATAAGGAGAGCGCAAATTTCCCATGGGGATGTAAGCGTCAAAGGAACATAAGAGATCACAGCTTTCCCACGAGGAAGACACAGCATCAGAGGAGACATAGGAGAGCACAGATTTCCCTGAGGAAGAAACAGCCTCGGAGGACAATAGGAGAGCACAGCTTTCCCATGAGGAAGACAAGCCTCAGAGGAGAATAGGGAGAGCACAGCTTTCCCATGAGGAAGACACAGCTCAGAGGAGAATAGGAGAGCACAGCTTGCCATTGAGGGAGACACTGCCTCAGAGGACATTAGTAGAGCACAGCTATCCCAGAGGAAGCCACAGCCTCCGAGGAGACATAAGAGAGCGCAGCTTTCCCATGAGGAAACACAAAGCCTCAGAGCAGACATAGGATGGCACAGCTTTCCGATGAGGGAGACACAGCCTCAGAGGAGAAACACGAGGGTACAACATTCCCATGAGGAAGACAGAGCCTCAGAGAAGACATATGAGAGCACAGCTGTCACAGGAGGGAAGACACAGACTCAGAGGAGACATAGTAGGATGCAGCTTTCCAATGAGGAAGACACAGCCTCAGAGGAGAAATAAAAAGAGGCAGCTTTCACAGGAGGAAGACACAGCGTCAGAGGAGAATAGGTGGGCACTGATTTCCCTTGAGGAAAGAAACAGCCTCAAAAGGAGAATAGAAGAGCCCAGCTTTCCCATGAGGAAGACAGCCTCAGAGGAGACATATGAGAGCACAGCTTTTCCATGGGGAAGACAAAGCCTCAGAGCAGATATAGGAGGGCACAGCTTTCCCATGAGGAAGACAGCATCAGAGGATACAAAGGACATCACAGCTTTCCCATGTGGAAGACAGCCTCAGAGTAGAAATAGGAGAGCGCAAATTTCCCATGGGGATGAAAGCGGCAAGAGGTGACATAAGAGAGCAGAGCTTTCCCATTAGGAAGACACAGCATCAGAGGAGACATAGGAGAGCACAGATTTCCCTTGAGGAAGACAGCCTCAGAGGAGAAATCGGAGAGGCGCAATATTCCCATGAGGAAGACACAGCCTCAGAGGAGAATAGGAGAGCGCAGCTTTCCCATGAGGAAGAAACAGCCTCAGAGGAGACATAGGAGGGCACAGCGTTCCCATGAGGAAGAAACAGCCTCAGAGGAGACATAGGAGGGCACAGCGTTCCCATGAGGAAGACACAGCCTCAGAGGAGAATAGGGGAGCAACAGTTTTTCCCATGAGGAAGACAGCCTCAGAGCAGACATAGGAGGGCACAGATTTCCCATGAGTAAGACAAAGCATCAGAGGAGATATAGGAGGGCGCAGCTTTCCCACGAGGAAGACACATCCTGAGAGGAGACATAGGAAAGCACAGCTTTCGCATGAGGAAGTCACAGCCTCAGAGCAGGTATAGGAGGGCACAGTTTTCCAATGAGGAAAAACACAGCCTCAGGGGAGACATAGGATGGCACAGCTTTCTCATGAAGAAGACAGCCACTGAGGAGACATAGGAGAGCACAGTTTCAAATGAGGAATACGCCCTAAGAGGAGACATAGAATATAATTTTCCCATGAGGAAGACAGCCACAGAGGAGAAATAGGAGAGCACAGCATTCCCATGAGGAAGACACAGCCTCAGAGGAGACATAGCAGGGTGCAGCTTCCCAAGAGGAAGACACAACATCAGAGGAGACATAGGAGAGCACAGATTTCCCTTGAGGAAGACAGCCTCAGAGGAGAAGTAGGATAGCGCAACATTCCCATGAGGAAGACACAGCCTCAGAGGAGAATAGGAGGGCACAGCTTTCCCATGAGAAAGACACAGCCTCAGAGGAGACATAGGAGGGCAAAGCTTTCCCATGAGGAAGACACAGCTTCAGAGGAGACATAGGAAATTGCAGCATTCCGATGAGGAAGACACAGCCTCAGAGGAGAAATACAAGAGTACCGCTTCCCATGAGGAAGACAGAGCGTCAGAGGAGAATAGGAGAGCACAGATTTTCCCATGAGGAAGACAGCCTCAGAGCAGACATAGGAGGGCACAGATTTCCCATGAGGAAGACAAAGCACCAGAGGAGACATAGGAGAGCACAGCTTTCCCTGAGGAAGACACATCCTGAGAGGAGACATAGGAAGGCGCAGGGTTCCAGGAGGAAGACACATCCTCAGAGCAGATATAGGAGGGCACAGCTTTCCAATGAGGAAAACACAGCCTCCTGGGGGACACAGGAGGGCACAGCTTTCTCATGAAGAAGACAGCCTCAGAGGAGAAATAGGAGAGCACAGGTTTCCATGAGGAAGACACAGCCTCAGAGGCGACATAGGAGAACACAGCTTTCCTATGAGGAACACAGGCCTTAGAGGAGAAATAGGAGAGGACAGCTTTCCCATAAGGAAGACACAGCCTCAGAGGGGGAAGAGGAGGGCACAGCTTTCCCATGAGGAAGAGACAGCCTGAGAGGAGACACAGGAGAGCGCAGCTTTCGCATGAGGAAGACACAGCCTAGGAGGAGAAAATAAGAGACCACAACATTCCCATAAGGAAGACACAGCGTCAGAGCAGACATACGAGGGAACGGCTTTCCCATGTGTAAGACACACCCTCAGAGGAGACATAGGAGGGCGCAGCTTTCCCATGACAAAGACAAAGCGTCAGAGCAGACATATGAGGGCTCAGCTTTCGCTTGAGTAAGACACAGCCTTCAGAGCAGACATAGGAGAGCGCAGCATTCCCATGAGGAAGACACAGTCTTAGAGCCAGACATAGAAGAGTGCAGCTTTCCCATGAGGAAGACACAGCCTCAGAGGAGAAATAGGAGAGCGCAGCTTTCACAAGAGGAAGACACAGCATCAGAGGAGAATAGGAGGGCACTGATTTCCCTTGAGGAAGAAACAGCCTCGAAGGAGAATAGGAGAGTGCAGCTTTCCCATGAGGAAGACACAGCCTCAGAAGAGACACAGGAGAGCACAGCTACCCCATGAGTAACACACAGCCTCAAAGCAGATATAGGAGGGCACAGCTTTCCCATGAGGAAGACAGCATCAGAGGAGACAAAGGACATCACAGCTTTCCCATGTGGAAGACAAGAGTAGAAATAGGAGAGCTCAAATTTCCCGTGGGGATGAAATCGGGCAGAGGAGACATAAGAGAGCAGAGCTTTCCCATGAGGAATACACAGCATCAGAGGAGACCATAGCAAGCACAGATTTCCCTTGAGGACGGAAGCCTCAGAGGAGAAATCGGAGAGCAAAACTTTCCCATGAGGAAGACACAGCCTCAGAGAGAGAACAGGAGAGCACAGCTTTCCCATGAGAAAGACACAGCCTCAGAGCAGACAAGGAGGGCACAGCTTTCCATGAGGAAGACAAAGCCTCAGAGGAGACATAGGTGGGTACAGCTTTCCCATGAGGAAGACACAGCCTCAGAAAGAGAAATACGAGATTACTGCTTCCCCATGAGCATGACACAGCCTCAGAGGAGAATAGGAGAGGCACAGTTTTCCCATGAGGAAGACACAGCCTCAGAGGAGACACAGGAGAGCACAGCTATCCCATGAGTAAGACACAGCCTCAAAGCAGATATAGGAGGCACAGCTTTCCCATGAGGAAGACAGCATCAGAGGAGACAAAGGACATCACAGCTTTACCATGTGGGAAGACAGCCTCAGAGAGAAATAGGAGAGCGCAAATTTCCCCACGGGGATGAAAGCGTCAAAGGAGACATAAGAGAGCACAGCTTTTTCCATGAGGATCGACACAGTCCTCAGAGGAGACCAGGAGAGCACAGGTATCCCATGAGTAAGACACAGCCTTCAAAGCAGATATAGGAGGTAACAGCTTTCCCATGAGGAAGACAGCATCAGCGGATACAAAGGACATCGCAGCTTTCCATGTGGAAGATGGTCTCAGAGTAGAAATAGGAGAGCGCAAATTTCCCAAGGGGATGAAAGCGGCAGAGGAGATATAAGACAGCACAGCTTTCCCATGAGGGAGACACAGCATCTGAGAAGACATAGGAGAGCACAGATTTCCCTTGAGGAAGACAGCCTCAGAGGAGAAATAGGAGAGCACAACTTTCCCATGAGGAAGACACAGCCTCAGAGGGAATAGGAAAGCGCAGCATTCCCATGAGGAAGACACAGCCTCAGAGAGGAGACATAGGAAAGCGCAGCATTCCCATGAGGAAGAAACAGCCTCAGAGGAGAAATAGGAGAGCACAGCAATCCCATTAGGAAGACACAGCCTCAGAGGAGAAATAGGAGAGCACAGCAATCCCATTAGGAAGACACAGCCTCAGAGGAGAATAGGAGAGCACAGTTTTCCCATCGGGAAGACAGACTCAGAGCAGACATAGGAGGGCACAGATTTCCCATGAGTAAGACAAAGAGTCAGAGGAGAATAGGAGAGCACAGCTTTCCCATGAGGGAGACACTGCCTCAGAGGAGAATAGTAGAGCACAGCTTTCCCAGAAGGAAGCCACAGACTCAGAAGAGACATAAGAGAGCACAGCTTTCCCGTGCGGAACACAAAGCCTCAGAGCAGACATAGGATGGCACAGCTTTCTGATGAGGGAGACACAGCATCAGAGGAGACACAGGAGGGTATAACATTCCCATGAGGAAGACAGAGCCTCAGAGAAGACATAGGAGTGCACAGCTTTCCCAAGAGGAAGACACAGCCTCAGAGGAGATATAGGGGGCACATTTTCCCATAAGGAAGACACAGCCTCAGAGCAGACATAGGAGGGCAGACCTTTCCAAAGGGGAAGATAGCAGTAGAGGAGACAAAGGACATACAGCTTTCTCATGTGGAAGGCAGCCTCAGAGTAGAATAGGATAGCGCAAATTTCCCATGGGGATGAAAGCTGCAGAGACGACATAAGAGAGCACAGCTTTCCCATGAGTAAGACACAGCATGAGAGGAGACATAGGAGAGCGCAGATTTCCCTTGAGGAAGACAGCCTCATAGGAGAATAGGAGAGCGCAACTTTCCCATGAGGAAGACACAGCCTCAGAGGAGACAGAGGGGAGCACAGCATTCCCATGAGGAAGACACAGCCTCAGAGGAGAATAGGAGAGCAGAGCTTTCCCATGAGGAAGACACAGCCTCAGAGGAGAAATAGGGGAGCACAGCTTTCACATGAGGAAGACACAGTCTCAGAGGAGACATAGGAGAGCACAGCTTTCCCATCAGGAAGACACAGCTTCACAGCAGACATAGGAGGGCACGGGTTTCCCATGAGTAAGACACAGCCTGAGAGGAGACATAGGAGGGCGCGGCTTTCCCATGAGGAGGACAAAGCATCAGAGAAGACATATGAGGCTCAGCTTTCGCCTGAGTAAGACACAGCTAAAGTGCAGACATAGGAGAGTGCAGCATTCCCATGAGGAAGACACAGTCTTAGAGCAGACATAGGAGAGTGCAGCTTTCCCATGAGGAAGACACAGCCTCAGAGGAGAAATAGGAGAGTGCAGCTTTCGCAGGAAGAAGACACAGCATCAGAGGAGAATAGGAGGGCACAGCATTCCCTTGAGGAAGAAACAGCCTCAAAGGAGAATAGGAGAGCCCAGCTTTCTCATGAGGAAGACAGCCTCAGAGGAGAAATAGGAGAGTGCAAATTTCCCATGAGGAAGACAGCCGTAGAGGAGACATAAGAGAGCGTAGCTTTCCCATGAGGAAGACACAGCCTCAGAGGAGATATAGGAGAGCAGAGATTTCTCAAGAGGAAGACAGCCTCAGAGGAGAAATAGGAGAGCACAGCTTTTCCATGAGGAAGACAGCCTCAGAGCAGACATAGGAGGGCACAGATTTCCCAGGAGTAAGACAAAGCATCAGAGGAGACATAGGAGGGCGCAGCTATCCCACGAGGAAGAAAATCCTAAGAGGAGACACAGGAAAGCGCAGCTTTCCATGAGGAAGACACAGCGTCAGAGCAGATATAGGAGGGCACAGTTTTCCAATGAGGAAAACACAGCCTCCGGGGAGACATAGGAGGGCACAGATTTCTCATGAAGAAGACAGCCGCTGAGGAGACATAGGAGAGCACAGTTTCAAATGAGGAATACGGCCTAAGAGGAGACATAGGAGAACATAGCTTTCCCATGAGGAAGACAGCCACAGAGGAGAAATAGGAGAGCACAGCTATCCCATGAGGAAGACACAGCCTCAGAGGAGAAATAGGAGCACAGCTATCCCATGAGGAAGACACAGCCTCAGAGGAGACATAGCAGGGTGCAGCATTCCCATGAGGAAGACACAGCCTCAGAGCAGACATAGGAGGTATAAGTTTCGCTTGAGTAAGACACAGCCTCAGAGCAGACATCAGAGAGCGCAGCATTCCCATGAGGAAGACAGTCTTAGAGCAGACATAGTAGAGAGCAGCTTTCGCATGAGGAAGACACAGCCTCAGAGGAGAAATAGGAGAGGGCAGCTTTCGCAGGAGGAAAACAGAGAGTCAGTGGAGAAAGGAAGGCACAGATTTCCCTTGAGGAAGAAAAGGCCTCAAAGGAGAATAGGAGAGCCCAGCTTCCCCATGAGGAAGACAGCCTCAGAGAAGACATAGGAGAGCACAGCTTTCCCATGAGGAAGACAGTCTTAGAGGAGGAATAGGAGAAGACAGCTTTCCCATGAGGAAGACACAGCCTCAGAGGGGAAGAGGAGGGCACAGCTTTCCCATGAGGAAGAGACAGCCTGAGAGGAGACACAGGAGAGTGCAGATTTCCAATGAGGAAGACACAGCCTAGGAGGAGAAATAGGAGACCACAACATTCCCATAAGGAAGACACAGTGTCAGAGCAGACATAGGAGGGAACGCTTTCCCATGTGTAACACACACCCTCAGAGGAGACATAGGAGGGCGCAGCTTTCCCATGACGAAGACAAAGCATCAGAGCAGACATATGAGGGCTCAGCTTTCCCCTGAGTAAGACACAGCCTCAGAGCAGACACAGGAGAGCGCAGCATTCCCATGAGGAAGACACAGTCTTAGAGCAGACATAGGAGAGTGCACTTTCCCATGAGGAAGACACAGACTCAGAGGAGAAATAGGAGAGCGCAGATTTCACAGGAGGAAGACACAGCATCAGAAGAGAATAGGAGGGCACAGCTTTCCCTTGAGGAAGAAACAGCCTCAAAGGAGAATAGGAGAGCCCAGCTTTCCCAGGAGGAAGACAGCCTCAGAGGAGAAATAGGAGAGCGGAAATTTCCCATGAGGAAGACAGCCGTAGAGGATACATAAGAGAACACAGCTTTCCCATGAGGAAGACGCAGATTCAGAAGAGACATAGGAGAGGAGAGATTTCCCAAGAGGAAGACAGCCTCAGAGGAGAAATAGGAGAGCACAGCTTTTCCATGAGGAAGACACAGCCTCAAAGCAGATATAGGAGGGCACAGCTTTCCCATGAGGAAGACAGCATCAGAGGATACAAAAGACATCCCAGCTTTCCCATGTGGAAGACAGTCTCAGAGTAGAAATAGGAGAACGCAAATTTCCCATGGGGATGAAAGCGGCAGAGGAGATATAAGACAGCACAGCTTTCCCATGAGGAAGACAGCCTCAGAGGAGACATAGGAGAGCACAGTTTTCCCATGGGGAAGACTGCCTCAGAGCAGACATAGGAGGGCACAAATTTCCCATGGGTAAGACAAAATATCAGAGGAGAATAGGAGAGCACAGCTTTCCCATGAGGGAGACACAGCCTCAGAGGAGAATATTAGGGCACAGCTTTCCCAGAAGGAAGCCACAGCCTAAGAAGAGACATAAGAGAGTGCAGATTTCCCATGAGGAACACAAAGCCTCAGAGAAGACATAGGATGGCACAGCTTTCCGATGAGGGAGACACAGCCTGAGAGGAGACACAGGAGGGTACAACATTCCATGAGGAAGACAGAACCTCAGAGAAGACATAGGAGAGCACAGCTTTCCCAAGAGGAAGACATAGCCTCAGAGCAGACATAGGAGGGCAGACCTTTCCCATGGGGAACATAGCAGCAGAGGAGACAAAGGACATCATAGTTTTCCCATGTGGAAGGCAGCCTCAGAGTAGAAATAGGATAGCGCAAATTTCCCATGGGATGAAAGCGGCAGAGGTGACATAAGAGAGCACAGCTTTCCCATGAGGAAGACACAGCATGAGAGGAGACAAAGGAGAGCACAGATTTCCCTTGAGGAAGACAGCCTCAGAGGAGAAATAGGAGAGCGCAACTTTCCCATGAGGAAGACACAGCCTCAGAGGAGAATAGGAGAGCACAGCTTTACCATGAGGAAGACACAGCCTCAGAGGAGACATAGGGGAGCACAGCTTTACCATGAGGAGACATAGGAGGGCACAGCTTTCCCATGAGGAAAACAGCCTCAGAGGAGAAATAGGGGAGCAGAGCTTTCACATGAGGAAGACACAGCCTCAGAGGAGATATAGGAGAGCACAGCTTTCCCACGACGAAGACACAGCTTCATAGCAGACATAGGAGTGCATGGCTTTCCCATGAGTAAGACACAGCCACAGAGCAGATATAGGAAAGCACAGCATTCCCATGAGGAAGACAAAGTCTTAGAGCAGACAAAGGAGAGTGCAGCTTTCACATGAGGAAGACACAGCCTCACAGGAGAAATAGGAGAGCGCAGCTTTCGCAGGAGGAATACACAGCATCAGAGGAGAATAGGAGGGCACAGCATTCCCTTGAGGAAGAAACAGCCTCAAAGGAGAATAGGAGAGCCCAGCTTTCCCACGAGGAAGACAGCCTCAGAGGAGAAGTAGGAGAGTGCAAATTTCCCATGAGGAAGACAGGCGTAGAGGAGACATAAGAGAACACAGCTTTCCCATGAGGAAGACGCAGATTCAGAAGAGACATAGGAGAGCAGAGATTTCTCAAGAGGAAGACAGCCTCAGAGGAGAAATAGGAGAGCACAGGTTTTCCATGAGGAAGACACAGCCTCAGAGGAGAAATAGGAGAGCACATGTTTTCCATGAGGAAGAAACAGCCTCAGAGGAGATATAGGAGAGCACAGCTTTCCCATGAGGAAGACACAGCTTCAGAGCAGACATAGGAGGACACAGCTTTCCCATGAGGAAGACAGCATCAGAGGAGACAAAGGACATCACAGCTTTCCCATGTGGAAGACAGCCTCAGAGTAGAAATAGGAGACCGCAAATTTCCCATGGGGATGAAAACGTCAAAAGAGACATAAGACAGCACAGCTTTCCCATGAGGAAGACACAGCATCAGAGGAGACATAGATTTCTCAGAGGAGAGCACAGATTTCCCTTGAGGAAGACACCCTCAGAGATAAATCGGAGACGCAATTTTCCCATGAGGAAGTCACAGCCTCAGAGGAGAATAGGAGAGCACAGCTTTCCCTTGAGGGAGACACAGCCTCAGAGGAGAATAGTAGATCACAGCTTTCCCTGGAGGAAGTCACAGCCTCAGAGGAGAATAGGAGAGCACAGCTTTCCCTTGAGGGAGACACAGCCTCAGAGGAGAATAGTAGATCACAGCTTTCCCTGGAGGAAGTCACAGCCTCAGAGGAGACATGAGAGCGCAGATTTCCCATGAGGAACACAAAGCCTCAGAGCAGACATAGGATGGCACAGCTTTCCGATGAGGGAGACAGAGCCTCAGGGGAGACACAGGAGGGTACAACATTCCCATGAGGAAGACAGAGCCTCAGAGAAGACATAGGAGAGCACAGCTATAACAGGAGGAAGACACAGACTCAGAGCAGACATAGGAGGTCTCAGGTTTCACTTGAGTAAGACACAGCCTCAGAGCAGACATAGGAGAGCGCAGCATTCCCATGAGGAAGACACAGTCTTAGAGCAGAAATAGGAGAGTGCAGCTTTCGAAAAGAGGAAGAACACAGGCCTCAGAGGAGACCAGTAGGAGAGCACAGATTTTCACTTGAGGAAGAAACAGCCTCAGAGGAAATAGGAGAGCACAGCTTTTCACATGAGGAAGACACAGCCTCAGAGGAGAAATAGGAGGCACAGCTCTCCCATGAGAAAGACAAGGCCCTCGGAGGAGAATAGGAAGCACAATCTTTCCCATGAGGGAGACCGCCTCCAGAGGAGAATAGTAGAGGAAGCTTTCCCAGGAGGAACCACAGCCTCAGAGGAGACATAAGAAGCGCAGCTTTCCCATGAGGAACACCAAAGCCTCAGAGCAGACATAGGATGGCATAGCTTTCCGATGAGGGAGACACAGCCTCAGGGGAGACACAGGAGGGTAAAAACATTACATGAGGAAGACAGAGCCTCAGAGAGACTAAGGAGAGCACAGCTTTCCAAGGAAGAAGACACAGACTCAGAGGAGACATAGGAGGGTGCAGCTTTCCCATCAGGAAGACACAGCCTCAGAGCAGACATAGGAGGTCTCAGGATTCACTTGAGTAAAGACACAGCCTCAGAGCAGACATAGGAGGTCTCAGGATTCACTTGAGTAAGACACAGCCTCAGAGCAGACAAAGGAGAGCGCAGTATTCCTATGAGGAAGACACAGTCTTAGAGAAGAAATAGGAGAGTGCAGCTGTCCAAGGAGGAAGACACAGCCTCAGAGGAGAAATAGGAGAGGGCAGCTTTCGCAGGAGGAAGACACAGCATCAGAGAATAGGAGGGCACTGATTTCCCTTCAGGAAGAAACAGCCTCAAGGGAGAATAGGAGAGCCCATGTTCCCCATGAGGAAGACAGCCTCAGAGGAGACGTAGGAGAGCACAGATTTCCCATGAGGAAGACACAGCCTCAGAGCAGATATAGGAGGGCACAGCTTTCCCATGAGGAAGACAGCATCAGAAGAGACAAAGGACATCACAGCTTTCCCATGTGGAAGACAGCCTCAGAGTAGAAATAGGAGAGCACAAATTCCCATGGGGATGAAAGCGGCAGAGGAGACATAAGAGAGCAGAGCTTTCCCATGAGGAAGACACAGCAATCAGAGGAGACATAGGAGAGCACATATTTCCCTTGAGGAAGACAGCCTCAGAGGAGAAATTGGAGAGCGCACTTTCCCATGAGGAAGACACAGCCTCAGAGGAGAACAGGAGAGCACAGTTTTCCCATGAGGAAGACAGCCTCAGAGCAGACACAGGAGGGCACAGATTTCCCATTAGTAAGACAAAGCATCAGAGGAGACACTGGAGGGCGCAGCTTTCCCATGAGGAAGACATATCCTGAAAGGAGACACAGGAAAGTGCAGCTTTTCCATGTGGAAGAAACAGCCTCAGATGAGACACAGGAGAGCACAGCACTCCCATGAGGAAGACACAGCCTCAGAGGAGAAATAGGAGACCAAGCATTCCCATGAGGAAGACACAGCTCAGAAGAGAAATACGAGAGTACTGCTTCCCCATGAGGAGACACAGCCTCAGAGGAGAATAGGAGAGCACAGTTTTCCCATGAGGAAGACAGCCTCAGAGCAGACACGGGAGGGCACATGTTTCCCATGAGTAAGACAAAGCATCAGAGGAGACATAGGAGGGCGCAGCTTTCCGACGAGGAAGACACATCTTGACAGGAGACATAGGAAAGCGCAGCTTTCCCATGAGGAGACACAGCCTCAGAGGAGAATAGGAGAGCACAGCTTTCCCATGAGGAAGACACAGCCTCAGAGGAGAATAGGAGAGCACAGCTTTCCCATGAGGGAGACACTGCCTCAGAGGAGAATAGTAGAGCACAGCATTCCCAGGAAGAAGTCACAGCCTCAGAGGAGACATCAGAGAGCGCAGCTTTCCCACGAGGGAACACAAAGTACTTCCCATGAGGAAGACATCAGCATCAGAGGGAGACGTAGGAGAGCACAGATTTCCCTTGAGGAAGACAGCCTCAGAGGGTACACGAGGGTACTACATTCCTATGAGGAAGACAGAGCCTCAGAGAAGACATAGGAAGCAAAGGTTTCCCAGGAAGAAGACACAGGCTCATAGGAGACATAGCAGGGCGCAGCATTCCCATGAGGAAGACACCGTCTTACAGCAGACATTGGAGAGGGCAGCTTTCCCATGAGGAAGACACAAGCCTCAGAGGAGAAATAGGAAGGGAAGCTTCTCACAAGAGGAAGACAATGGCATCAGAGGAGAATACGAGGGCAACAGATTTCCCTTGAGGAAGAAAACAGCCTCAAAGGAGAAATGGGAGAGCCCAGCTTTCCCATGGGGAACACAGCCTCAGATGAGAATAGGAGAGCGCAAATTCCCATGAGGAAGAGAGCCGTAGAGGAGACATAAGAGAGCACAGCTTTCCGATGAGGGGAGACAAAGCCTCAGGGGAGACACACGAGGGTACTACATTCCTATGAGGAAGACAGAGCCTCAGAGAAGACATAGGAAAGCAAAGGTTTCCCAGGAAGGAGACACAGGCTCATAGGAGACATAGCAGGGCGCAGCATTCCCATGAGAAGACACAGCCTCAGAGCAGACATAGGAGAGCGCAGCATTCCCCATGAGGAAGACACCCTCTTACAGCAGACATTGGAGAGGGCAGCTTTCCATGAGGAAGACACAGCCTCAGAGCAGACATAGGAGGGCGCAGCATTCCCATGAGGAAGACACTGTCTTACAGCAGACATTGGAGAGGGCAACTTTCCCATGAGGAGACACAGCCTCAAGAGGAGAAATAGGAAAGGGCAGCTTTCACAAGAAGACAAAGCATCAGAGGAGAATACGAGGGCACAGATTTCCCTTGAGGAAGAAACAGCCTCAAAGGAGAATAGGAGAGCCCAGCTTTCCCATGGGGAAGACAGCCTCAGATGGAAATAGGAGAGCACAAAATTCCCATGAGGAGACAAGCCGTAGAGGAGACATAAGAGAGCACAGCCTCCCCATGAGGAAGACACACCTCAGAGGAGAATAGGAGAGGGCAACTTTCGCAAGAGGAGGACACAGCATCAGAGGAGAATACGAGGGCACAATTTCCTTGAGGAAGAAACAGCCCAAAGGAGAATAGGAGAGCCCAGCTTTACATGAGAAAGACACAGCCTCAGAGGAGACATAGGAGGTCACAGCTTTCCCATGAGGAAGAAAACAGCCTCAGAGGAGACATAGGAAAGCGCAGCATTCCATGAGGAAGACACAGCCTCAGAGGAGAAATAGGAGAGTGCCCTTTCCCCATGAGGAAGACAGAGCCTCAGAGGAGAATAGGAGAGCACAGATTTCCCATGAGGAAGACAAAGCATCAGAGGAGACATAGGAGGGCGCAGCTTTTCCCATGAGGAAGACACATCTTGAGAGGAGACATAGGAAAGCGCAAGGTTCCCAGGAGGAAGACACATCTTCAGAGCAGATATAGGAGGGCACAGCTTTCCAATGAGGAAAAACCACAGCCTCCGGGGAGACATAGGAGGGGCACAGTTTTCTCATGAAGAAGAAAGCCTCAGAGGAGAAACAGGAGAGCACAGCTTTTCCATGAGGAAGACACAGCCTCAGATGAGACATAGGAGAGCACAGATTTCCCATGAGGAAGACAGCCTTAGAAGAGAAATAGGAGATTACAGTTTTCCCATGAGGAAGACACAGCCTCAGAGGGAAGAGGAGGGCACAGCTTTCCCATGAGGAAGACACAGCCTCAGAGGAGACACAGGAGAGCGTGCTTTCCCATGAGGAAGACACAGCCTAGGAGGAGAAATAGGAGACCACAGCATTCCCATAAGGAAGACACAGAGTCAGAGCAGACATAGGAGGGAACAGCTTTCCCATGTGTAAGACACAGCCTCAGAGGAGACATAGGAGGCACAGCCTTCCCATGAGGAAGACAAAGCGTCAGAGCAGACATAAGAGGGCTCAGCTTTCGCCTGAGTAAGAAACAGCCTCAGAGCAGACATAGGAGAGCGCAGCATTCCCATGAGGAAGACACAGTCTTAGAGCAGACATAGGAGACTGCATCTTTCCCATGAGGAAAACACAGACTCAGAGGAGAAATAGGAGAGCGCAGCTTTAACAGGATGAAGACACAGAATCGGAGGAGAATAGGAGGGCACAGCTTTCCCTTGAGGAAGAAACAGCCTCAAAGGAGAATAGGAGAGCCCAGCTTTCCCATGAGGAAGACAGCCTCAGAGGAGAAATAGGAGAGCGCAAATTTCCCATGAGGAAGACAGCCTCAGAGGAGACATAAGAGAGCACAGCTTTCCCATGAGGAAGACACACATTCAGAGGAACATAGGAGAGCAGAGTTTTCCCAAGAGGAAGACAGCCTCAGAGGAGAAATAGGAGAACACAGCTTTTCCATGAGGATGACACAGCCTCAGAGGAGACACAGGAGAGCACAGCTATCCATGAGTAAGACACAGCCTCAAAGCAGATATAGGAGGGCACAGATTCCCATGAGGAAGACAGCATCAGAGGAGACAAAGGACATCACAGCTTTCCCATGTGGAAGACAGGTCTCAGAGTAGAAATAGGGGAGCTCAAATTTCCCATGGTGATGAAAGCGGCAGAGGAGACATAAGACAGCACAGCTTTCCCATGAGGAAGACACAGCATCTGAGGAGACACAGGAGAGCACAGATTTCCCTTGAGGAAGACAGCCTCAGAGGAGACATAGGAAAGCACAGCATTCCCATTAGGAAGACACAGCCTCAGAGAAGAATACATGAGCACAGTTTCCCCATGAGGAAGACAGCCTCAGAGCAGATATAGGAGGGCACAGATTTCCTATGAGTAAGACAAAGAATCACAGGAGAATAGGAGAGCACAACTTTCCCTTGAGGGAGACACTGCCTCAGAGGAGAATTGTAGAGCACAGCTTTCCCAGAAGGAAGCCACAGCCTCAGAGGAGACATAAGAGAGCGCAGCTTTCCCATGAGGAACACAAAGCCTCAGAGCAGACATAGGATGGCACAGCTTTCCAATGAGGGAGACACAGCCTCAGAGGAGACAAAGTAGGGTACAACATTCCCATGAGGAAGACAGCTCAGAGGAGACAAAGGACATCACAGCTTTCCCATGTGGAAGACAGCCTCAGAGTAGAAATAGGAGAGCGCAAATTTCCCATGGGGATGAAAGCGGCAGAGGAGACATAAGAGAGCACAGGTTTCCCATGAGGAAGACAAAGCACCAGAGGAGACATAGGAGAGCACAGATTTCCCTTGAGGAAGACAGCCTCAGAGGAGAAATAGGAGAGCACTACTTTCCCATGAGGAAGATACAGCCTCAGAGGAGAATAGGAGAGCACAGCTTTCACATGAGGAAGACACAGCCTCAGAGAAGAAATAGAAGACCGCAAATATCCCATGAAGAAGACAGCCCTGGAGGAGACATAGAGAACACAACTTTCCCATGAGGAAGACACAGCCTCAGAGCAGACATAGGAGGGCACAGCTTTCCCATGAGGAAGACACAGCCTCAGAGGAGAAATAGGAGAGCGCAAATTTCCCATGAGGAGGACAGCCGTAGAGGAGACATAAGAGAACACAGCTTTCCCATAAGGAAGACACAGCCTCAGAGGAGACATAGGAGAGCACAGCTTTCCAATGAGGAAGACATAGCTCAGAGCAGATATAGAAGGGCACAGCTTTCCCATGAGGAAGACAGCATCAGAGGAGACAAAGGACATCACAGGTTTCCCATGTGGAAGGCAGCCCCAGAGTAGAAATAGGAGAGCGCAAATTTCCCGTGGGGATGAAAGCGGCAGAGGAGACATAATGGAGCAGAGCTTTCCCAAAAGGAAGACACAGCATCAGAGGAGACATAGGAGAGCGCAGATTTCCCTTGAGGAAGACAGCCTCAGAGGAGAAATAGGAGAGCGCAACTTTCCCATGAGGAAGACACAGCCTCAGAGGAGAATAGGAGAGTGCAGCATTCCCATGAGGAAGACACAGCCTCAGAGGAAAATACGAGAGTACCGATTCCCCATGAGGAAGACAGAGCCTCAGAGGAGAATAGGAGAGCAAAGATTTCCCATGAGGAAGACAGCCTCAGAGCAGACATAGGAGGGCACAGATTTCCCATGAGGAAGACAAGCATCAGAGGAGACCATAGGAGGGTGCAGCTTTCCCATGAGGAAGACACATCCTGAGAGGTGACGTAGGAAAGCGCAGGGTTCCCAGGAGGAAGACACATCCTCAGAGCAGATATAGGGGGGCACAGCTTTCCAATGAGGAAAACACAGCCTCCGGGGAGACATAGGAGGGCACAGCTTTTCTCATGAAGAAGACAGCCTCAGAGGAGATATAGGAGACCACAGCATTCCATAAGGAAGACACATCTTCAGGGCAGACATAGGAGGGAACGGCTTTCCTATGTGTAAGACACAGCCTCAGAGGAGACAGGAGGGCGCAGCTTTCCCATGACAAAGACAAAGCGTCAGAGCAGACATATGAGGGCTCAGTTTTCGCCTGAGTAAGACACAGCCTCAGAGCAGACATAGGAGAGGGCAGCATTCCATGAGGAAGACACAGTCTTAGGGCAGACATAGGAGAGCGCAGCTTTACCATGAGGAAGACACAGCCTCATAGGAGACACAGGAGAGCACAACTTTCACATGAGGAAGACACAGCCTCAAAGGAGAAATAGGAGGGCACAGCTTTCCATGAGGAAGACAGCCTCAGAGGAGACAAAGGAGAGCACAGCTTACCCATGAGGAAGACACAGCCTCGGAGGAGAATAGGAAGCACAGCTTTCCCATGAGAAAGACACAGCCTCAGAGGAGACATAGGAGGGCACAGCTTTCCCATGAGGGAGACACTGCCTCAGAGGAGAATAGTAGAGCACAGCTTTCCCATGAGAAAGACACAGCCTCAGAGAAGACATAGGAGAGCACAGCTTTCACAGGAGGAAGACACAGACTCAGAGGAGACATGGGAGGGCGCAGCATTCCCATGAGGAAGATGCAGTCTTAGAGCAGAAATAGGAGAGTGCAGCTTTCCAATGAGGAAGACACAGCCTCAGAGGAGAAATAGGAGAGGGCAGCTTTCGCAGGAGGAAGACACAGCATCAGAGGAGAATAGGAGGGCACTGATTTTCCTTGAGGAAGAAACAGCCTCAAAGGGAATAGGAGAGCCCAGGTTTCTGATGAAGAAGACGGCCTCAGAGTAGACCTAGGAAAGCACAGCTTTCCCATGAGGAAGACACAGCCTCAGAGCAGATATAGGAGGACACAGCTTTCCCATGAGGAAGACAGCATCAGAGGAGACAAAGGACATCACAGCTTTCCCGTGTGTAAGACAAGAGTAGAAATAGGAGAGCGCAAATTTCCAATGGGGATGAAAGCGGCAGAGGAGATATAAGAGAGCAGAGCTTTCCCATGAGGAAGACACAGCATCAGAGGAGACACAGGAGAGCACAGATTTCTCTTGAGGACGACAGACTCAGAGGAGAAATCGGAGAGCGAAACTTTCCCCTGAGGAAGACACAGCCTCAGAGGGGAACAGGAAAGTGCAGCTTTCCCATGAGGAAGACACAGCCTCAGAGGAGAAATAGGAGAGCACAGCATTCCCATGAGGAAGACATAGCCTCAGAAGAGAAATACGAGAGTACTACTTCCCCATGAGGATGACACAGCCTCAGAGGAGAATAGGATAGCACAGTTTCCCATGAGGAAGACACAGCCTCAGAGGAGAATAGGAGAGCACAGTTTTCCCATGAGGAAGACAGCCTCAGAGCAGACATAGGAGGGCACAGCTTTCACACGAAGAAGACATAACCTCACTGGAGAATAGGAGAGCACAGCTTTCCCATGAGGAAGACACAGCGTCAGAGGAGGCAGAGGAAGGCACAGCTTTGTCTTGAGGAAGACAGAGACTCAGAGGAGACATCAGAGGGCACAACATTCCCATGAGGCAGAAAGCCTCAAAGGAGACATAGGAGAGCACAGCTTTCCCATGAGGAAGACACAGCCTGAGAGGAGAAATAGGACAACACAGATTTCCCACGAGGAAGACACAGCCTCAGAGGAGAAATTGGAAAGCACAGCCTTCCCATGTGTAAGACACAGCCTCAGAGGAGATATAGGAGAGCACAGGTTTCCCATGAGGAAGACACAGCCTCAGAGGAGACATACGAGAGCACAGCTTTCCCATGAGGAAGACACAGCCTGAGAGGAGAAATAAGACAGCACAGATTTCCCACGAGGAAGACACAGCCTCAGAGGAGAAACTGGAGAGTACAGCCTTCCCATTAATAAGACACAGCCTCAGAGGAGATATAGGAGAGCACAGGTTTCCCATGAGGAAGACACAGCCTCAGAGGAGAGTAGGAGGGCACAGCTTTCCCATGGCAAAGGGCTCTAGGAGACCTAGACTCTGCTGTGAAGAAGGAAATCATCCCAAAAGTCCAGAGAAAGAGTCCTCCCAAATTCTTTATCAGCTCGTCCTATGAGCGCACTTGATGGCTTCTGTGGGGTTCATTTATCCTTCTCCTCACTGGGGAGCTCTAGTCCACAAGTGTCCAGTTTCACATGCAGCTGCAAGACCCTCCATACTAGGGCCACACTCCGGCATGCAGTCTTCACAGATTTTTTGATCAAATGGATCAAGAGTAGAGGGTCTGTCCATGAATAATAAAACATAGAGAGGAAATAAGACACATGGAACAGAATTCTCTCGTTGGGTTGATAATATATATACCCAATAATTCTTTTTTATTCCTTTTTAGGGATGAAAGGTTTCTTTTCCTCACCTTTCACTAAGACTATGGCCAATGCCCCTGTAACAAAGTACAGATTAACGAGAGAAAAGCGTACTCATTTATTTAAAAAGCTTTATGTGGCACAGGAGTCTTCATAAGAAAATGTCCCAAAGAAACAGGAAACCTTGTGTATCATAGTGCTTAGTTAGGTTGGATGAACCGTGGACGCCAGGGACTGGTACAATTGGGCAGAGTGAGTATGTTCTCATGGAGATAAACTGGGGGAACTTAGCAAGGCCTGTGTGTTCAAATTCTTCTCTGTGTCCCTGTATCTTCAGAGATAAGGGTGTTTCTTTCTTCTGGGTATAAGGACTGCTCCTCTCAAATGAGGTCTTATGATCTGCTCCTGGGGGTGCAGAGAGTGACCTGCCTGCTTCTGCTTCTTCTCAAATGCCACTTGAGTTATCTCAGCTGATGCCCTTCCTGGGAGACAAAACCATCTTTGAGTATTTCAGGATTCCAAAATAGACTCCATTCCTTGGATTTACCAAAAGCACCATGCTAAAGGGCCTGTCAGGACGTTCACCAGAAAGACTAACCTATTTCCCTGTAAGGAAAGTGGCTGGATGGTCCTGCCCCAGATTCTGTGATGTGGACCTCAACTGGGATGCAACCCTGGTACAGCTCCTCCGTCTCAGTCGTTAAAAGTAATTTAAACAAAAATGGTCTTCTGATACAGTCATTGCTTAATTGCAATTTCAACTAATTATACCCCTCAGAATCTCCTTGAATTCTATTCAATAACTAAATGTCTACTAAGTGCCTACAATTGTGCTTTCAAGAGTAATAACTGAGGCGAGCGCGGTGGCTCACACCGTAATCCCGGCACTCTGGGAGGCCAAGGCGGGTGGGTCACTTGAGGTCAGGAGTTTGGGACCATCCTGACCAACATGGCAAAACTCGGTCTCTACTAAAATTACAAAAATTAGCCAGGCATGGTTGTACATGCCTGTAGTACCAGCTACTCGGGAGGCTGAGGTAGGAGAATCACTTGAACCCAGGAGCAGAGGTTGCAGTGAGCCAAGATCGCAGCATTGCACTCCAGCCTGGGCGACAGAGTGAGACCCTGTCTCATTAAAAAAAAAAAAAGAAAGAAAGAAGAACAGTAGTAAGTGAATGATATGCAATATTATTCTTTCTACAGCTTCATATGCGTTGCATTTACACATGTTCTTATGTTTTTCATGAGAATTATATAGTGTGCAGTGTGTATTTTCAACAGTGAGACTAAAACTTCTTATGTCTCTTTCTTCTTTGGCCTTAAACATTATTTTTTATGCTAACTAAATCATCTACATTATTACTCTGTGCTAACTAACGTAAATAAATTAGTACACTATTCTCATTTACCCAACTTTTTAATACCATTCCTACTAACAGTTCCAAAATATAAACTGTATCATCAGTAGTTCTAAAGAGTTTAGGTGCTTCCCCAATGTGCTCCTACAGCACCCTGAACTTCCTCTGTACGAGCTTTGATCATCCTGTATTGAAATGAGAAGCTCCTGCATTTCCACTTGTCTGCTAACCCCAGCATACCACATCTGCAGAGTAGGGAGTGTGTATCTTACTTATCCTTGCAGTCGCAGTGCCTGAGACCCCAGCATAACAAGTCTGCAGTGTAGGGAGTTTGTATCTTACTCATCCTTGCAGTCACAGTGCCTGAGACCCCAGCATAACACGTCTGCAGTGTAGGGAGTGTGCATCTTATTCATCCTTGCAGTCGCAGTGCCTGGGATAGGTGCTCAGTTGCTGAATGGCCACAGCCCGTGTGTTCTTTCTGTAGTGTGTGTCTCATTCGGAGGCTTAGCTCCTGACACAGGCTGAACTTCGACACAAACTTCTTTCCCACCAGTCTGTTTCAAAGTAGCTCAACCACGCCCCAACACACTTTGACACTTTTCAGTATAGATTTTCAACTACTATTTTCTACTCCTTGAAAGCATAACAAATAAAAGAACTTTTCTTTTTCAATAAATTCTGAAACATAATTAGCTTACCAGTCATGCCAGGTGAATCTCATTGAGCTCTTTTGATTAAGGTAATGCTAATTCATAAAAGAAAGTACCCTAAATTCTGACTTTAACAAATAGGGAAGATCAGGGACTTGTCTAATTCAACTCACAAAATTGAGCCACGTTTCTTTTACCGTGAGCATGGTGAAAGGGATTCAACTGACTAAATAAAAGAAAACAAAAGGAAAGGTTAAGTAATAGCATATTACATTTGGGGATGAGGGAGAGTTTCTAATGCTATAACAGAGGGATTACTTTTGAAATTATTTTCCCCGTCTTTATTACTGACTTTGAAGAGGAGTAAATTGCGTAGCTTTTTTTCTTTTTTTGAGACAGTCTAACTCTGTCGCCCAGGCTGGAGTGCAGTGGCACGATCTCAGCTCACTGTAGCCTCCGCCTCCTGGGTTCAAGCAATTTCCTGCCTCAGCCTCCTGAGTAGCTGGGACTACAGGTATGCACCACCACATCCGGCTAATTTTTGTATTTTCAGTAGAGACAGTGTGTCACCATCTTGGCCAGGATGGACTCAAACTCCTGGCCTCAAGTGATCCACCTGTCTCAGCCTCCCAAAGCGTTGAGATTACAGGGGAAGCAGAGATAGCAAATTTGATAAGGCTTCTGGAGATGATGTTGGATTCTGCAGGAGTAATGTCACAAGGGGTGCCCACGTAGAAGGAGCCCCTTTACTCACAGAATTTATCATGACCTGGGTAACAGGCCTATTCAGCTGGGGAATATCCCAGTCATCATAAAGTCAGCCCCTCATGTCTCACATACAAAGCATATCAGCTGGGTCATCTGGGGTGCTCTGACATACAAAGCATATCGGCTGGGTCATCTGGGGTGCTCCGCTTGGCATTTATAGGTGGAGTTGGACAGTCCACTTATCACGGAAAACAGACCTTCCGATGGCTTTTCTCTAGTCCACTCGGCTGGCTGTGCCCGTAGGAATAACCTCCTGTGTGTCTGGATCACATATACCCATCTGTGGTTGTTCACTAGTGAGTGTGGGTCCTGCACCAGCCCAAACAACTCTTTCACTCTGTAGCATTTAAAACCAGAGACGCTGCTACTAAATTAGTCACTCTCAATCTGTTTTAGTATAGGTTCCTCGAGAAGTTGATTATATCAATGTTCAAAGTGGAGCAGTTCCTTCACAGGACACCCTCTGGTTTCAATAGTAGCTGGTTTTTTCCCTTCTCCCACCTTCACTACCTTCTTGGTGACCAGTTTTGAAGGTACTTTCTGGTGCCAGGCTTAATATTCCCCTTTCTGGGTGGCTTTGAGTCTAGTGGCCTGAGTTGAGACAGACCCACATCTGAATTTAGTCCAGCCTCAAGGCCTTACCCAGCACCCTCTTTAGCTTTCATTTTAGCCATTATAGGTAACAATAACCAAGGGACTGAATCTTTTGCTTTTTTCTTGTAAGTTTGCATTTTCTTATGCATCCAGTGAACTAATTCCTGGGAGGTTGGATCCATCTCTAAAGTCGGCTGATAACTTTTACCTTTAGTAACTGATCTCAGCATAGCTGCAGCTTCATACCATGGGTGACCACGTGGCCACCTGGGAATCGAAGATTCTTCATCCTCCCCACCCTTTAATCCTTTCTCTTTTCAAAGCACATGCTTCCATCAGTCAGGGCCATTCAAGCAAAATCCCACTTCACTGACAATTATGTAGGGAAAAACTCTCTCAAACCTCGTTTTTTTTCCTCTACTCTCACACCACAAAAATCATCAGCAGAAGACTTCTTTGACCAAATGTATGGGGGTCTTTACCCCATGCATCAAGCAGCAGACACGAGTTGGATGTCCTCGAATTCAGTTCTGACACTGTCTACCTTGAGATAGCATCAGGTCCCATAGTTTGGGGACTCAGTACCCAAGATTCTCCCCAAACTCCCAGAAACGAGTTGCAAGTCTGGCCTCCAGAACGTCTGACTGACTGGCTTCAAGTTGAAAGTTACCATGATCTCCTCATTGAGTTTGATTAATTTGCTGCAACAACTCATAGAACTCAGAGAAACACATTTGCCAGCTTATCATAAAAGATGCTACTAGAGATACAGGTGAAGACACACATAAGGAAATGTATGGGGGATGTGGCATGGCACTTCCTCACCTCCCTGGACACTACCCTCCTCTATGAACCTC
>NW_022096207.1:0-3669 GCF_006542625.1 Nomascus leucogenys
TAGTTTTATTTGAAGGTATTCTTTTTCCGCTATAGGCCTCTTAGCGCCCGAATGTCCACTTGCATTTTCTACAGAAAGAGTGTTTCAGAACTGCTCAATCAAAAGTAAGGTTCAACTGTTAGTTGAATGCACAGAACAGAGAGAAGTTTCACAGATAGCTTCTGTGTAGTTTTTAGGTGAACTTTTTCCTTTTTCCACTATAGGCCTCTTAGCGCCCTGAATGTCCACTTGCATTTTCTACAGAAAGAGTGTTTCAGAACTGCTCAATCAAAATAGGTTCAACTCTGTTAGTTGAATGCACAGAACAGAAGAAGTTTCACAGATTTCTTCTGTGCAGTTTTTATTTGAAAATATTCCTTTTTCCACTATAGGCCTCTTAGCGCCCTGAATGTCCACTTGCATTTTCTACAGAAAGAGTGTTTCAGAACTGCTCAATCAAAAGTAAGGTTCAACTCTGTTAGTTGAATCCAAGAACAGAAAGAAGTTTCACAGAATGCTTCTGTGTAGTTTTTATTTGAAGATATTCTTTTTCCGCTAGGCCTCTTAGCGCTCCGAATGTCCACGTCATTTTCTACAGAAAGAGTGTTTCAGAACTGCTCAATCAAAAGTAAGGTTCAACTCTGTTAGTTGAATGCACAGAACAGAAAGAAGTTTCACAGATTGCTTCTGTATAGTTTTTTTTGAAGATATTCCTTTTTCCACTATAGGCCTCTTAGCGCCCTGAATGTCCACTTGCATTTTCTACAGAAAGAGTGTTTCAGAACTGCTCAATCAAAACTAAGGTTCAACTCTGTTAGTTGAATGCACAGAACAGAGAGAAGTTTCACAGATATCTTCTGTGTAGTTTTTATTTGAATATTCCTTTTTCCACTATAGGCCTCTTAGCGCCCTGAATGTCCACTTGCATTTTCTACAGAAAGAGTGTTTCAGAACTGCTCAATCAAAACTAAGGTTCAACTCTGTTAGTTGAAAGCACAGAACAGAAAGAAGTTTCACAGATTGCTTCTTTGTAGTTTTTTTTTGAAGATATTCCATTTTCCACTATAGGCCTCTTAGCGCCCTGAATGTCCACTTGCATTTTCTACAGAAAGAGTGTTTCAGAACTGCTCAATCAAAAGTAAGGTTCAACTCTGTTAGTTGAATGCACAGAACAGTAAGAAGTTTCACAGATTGCTTCTGTGTATTTTTTATTTGAATATTCCTTTTTCCACTATAGGCCTCTTAGCGCCCTGAATGTCCACTTGCATTTTCTACAGAAAGGTGTTTCAGAACTGCTCAATCAAATGTAAGGTTCAACTCTGTTAGTTGAATGCACAGAACAGTAAGAAGTTTCACAGATAGCTTCTTGTAGTTTTTATTTGAACATATTCCTTTTCACTATAGGCCTCTTAGCGCCCTGAATGTCACTTGCATTTTCTACAGAAAGAGTGTTTCAGAACTGCTCAATCAAAACTAAGGTTCAACTCTGTTAGTTGAATGCACAGAACAGTAAGAAGTTTCACAGATTTCTTCTGTGTAGTTTTTATTTGAAATATTCCTTTTTCCGCTATAGGCCTCTTAGCGCCCTGAATGTCCACTTGCATTTTCTACAGAAAGAGTGTTTCAGAACTGCTCAATCAAAACTAAGGTTCAACTCTGTTAGTTGAATGCACAGAACAGTAAGAAGTTTCACAGATTGCTTCTGTGAGTTTTTATTTGAAATATTCCTTTTTCCAGTATAGGCCTCTTAGCGCCCTGAATGTCCACTTGCATTTTCTACAGAAAGGTGTTTCAGAACTGCTCAATCAAAAGTAAGGTTCAACTCTGTTAGTTGAATGCACAGAACAGTAAGAAGTTTCACAGAATCCTTCTGTGTAGTTTTTATTTGAAATTATTCCTTTTTCCGCTATAGGCCTCTTAGCGCTCCGAATGTCCACTTGCATTTTCTACAGAAAGAGTGTTTCAGAACTGCTCAATCAAAAGTAAGGTTCAACTCTGTTAGTTGAATGCACAGAACAGGAAGTTTCACAGATTCTGTGTAGTTTTTATTTGAACTTTCTTTTTCCACTATAGGCCTCTTAGCGCCCTGAATGTCCACTTGTTTTTCTACAGAAAGAGTGTTTCAGAACTGCTCAATCAAAATAAGGTTCAACTCTGTTAGTTGAATGCACAGAACAGAAGAAGTTTCACAGATTTCTTCTGTGTAGTTTTTATTTGAAATATTCCTTTTTCCACTATAGGCCTCTTAGCGCCCTGAATGTCCACTTGCATTTTCTACAGAAAGAGTGTTTCAGAACTGCTCAATCAAAATAAGGTTCAACTCTGTTAGTTGAATGCACAGAACAGAAGAAGTTTCACAGAATGCTTCTGTGTAGTTTTATTTGAATATTTTTTTCCGCTATAGGCCTCTTAGCGCCGAAGTCCACTTGCATTTTCTACAGAAAGAGTGTTTCAGAACTGCTCAATCAAAAGTAAGGTTCAACTCTGTTAGTTGAATGCACAGAACAGAAGAAGTTTCACAGATGCTTCTGTGTAGTTTTTATTGAATTTCCTTTTTCCACTATAGGCCTCTTAGCGCCCTGAATGTCCACTTGCATTTTCTACAGAAAGAGTGTTTCAGAACTGCTCAATCAAAATAAGGTTCAACTCTGTTAGTTGAATGCACAGAACAGAAGAAGTTTCACAGATTCTTCTGTGTAGTTTTTATTTGAAATATTCCTTTTTCCACTATAGGCCTCTTAGCGCCCTGAATGTCCACTTGCATTTTCTACAGAAAGAGTGTTTCAGAACTGCTCAATCAAAAGTAAGGTTCAACTCTGTTAGTTGAATGCACAGAACAGAAAGAAGTTTCACAGATGCTTCTGTGTAGTTTTTATTTGAAGATATTCCTTTTTCCCTATAGGCCTCTTAGCGCCCGAATGTCCACTTGCATTTTCTACAGAAAGAGTGTTTCAGAACTGCTCAATCAAAATAAGGTTCAACTCTGTTAGTTGAATGCACAGAACAGAAGAAGTTTCACAGATTGCTTCTGTAGTTTTTTTTGAAGATATTCCTTTTTCCACTATGGCCTCTTAGCGCCCTGAATGTCCACTTGCATTTTCTACAGAAAGAGTGTTTCAGAACTGCTCAATCAAAATAAGGTTCAACTCTGTTAGTTGAATGCACAGAACAGAAGAAGTTTCACAGATATCTTCTGTGTAGTTTTTATTTGAATATTCCTTTTTCCACTATAGGCCTCTTAGCGCCCTGAATGTCCACTTGCATTTTCTACAGAAAGAGTGTTTCAGAACTGCTCAATCAAAACTAAGGTTCAACTCTGTTAGTTGAATGCACAGAACAGAAGAAGTTTCACAGATTGCTTCTGTGTAGTTTTTTTTTGAAGATATTCCTTTTTCCACTATAGGCCTCTTAGCGCCCTGAATGTCCACTTGCATTTTCTACAGAAAGAGTGTTTCAGAACTGCTCAATCAAAATTAAGGTTCAACTGTGTTAGTTGAAAGAACAGAACCGTAAGAAGTTTCACAGATTGCTTCTGTGTAATTTTTATTTGAAGGTGTTCCTTTTTCCACCATAGGCCTCTTAGCGCCCTGAATGTCCACTTGCATTTTCTACAGAAAGGGTGTTTCAGAACTGCTCAATCAAATGTAAGGTTGAACTCTGTCAGTTGAATGCACAGAAACTGTAAGAAGT
>NW_022096208.1:0-63341 GCF_006542625.1 Nomascus leucogenys
TTCAAAGAGGCGCACCAGGTAGGCCTCGCTGGTACCCTGAGAGCACCAATGGCAGCGATCTGGAAGCGCAGGTCCGGGCTGATGTCCTGGACGATCTCGCGCACCAGGAACTGGAAGGGCAGCTTGCGCAGGAGCAGCTGCGTGGACTTCTGCTGGTACTTTATGATTTTGCGCAGCGCCAGGGTGCCAGGCCTGTAGCGCTGAGGCTTCTTGATCGCTCCTGTGAGCGGCGCCCTCTTGCCAGCGGCTTTGGTGGCCAGGGCTCTAGGAATGAGAATTCATGATGCATTGATCTAAAACTAATATACTCTCCATACACAAGTTTCTTCACATTGTGGAAATCAGAAAAGCCAGTGTGTGTTTTTGTCTCGGGGAGGGGGAGGCAGGGAGCTGTGTCCATTTGTGGCTGAACTACGGCTCAGCAGAAACACAGTAGCTAAAATCTTTGAAAGGTTCTCATTGCAGATCCATAATCAAACCACCTTAGCCGGAATTCTGCCTCTACCGCACTGCCGTGGACTAGATCTACATCTCGCCCATGGTGACAGGCAGACAAACAGGTGTGTCTGCTCAGATGTTCGCCATGCCCCGAGGTCTGAAGGGCAGCAACAAGGATGGAATCCCTGAGGGCCTAGATGGGAACTTGGAAGAACCCAGGGGTCAGGAAGGTGAGCTCAGGGGTCAGGATGTCATGGACCCCACAGAAGGTGACAATGAAGCCTCAACCTCAGCTCCTCCTGCAGCCAAAAGACTGAAAACAGATACTAAAGGAAAGAACGAGAGGAAGCCCACCATGGATGCAGACGAGGCTCAGAGGATGACAACCTTGCTGTCTGCCATGTCTGAGGAGCAGCTGGCCCGCTACGAAGTGTTTCGCCGGTCAGCTTTCCCAAAAGCACGCGTTGCAGGTCTGATGCAGTCTATCACTGGCAGATCGGTGCCTGAGAACGTGGCCATTGCCATGGCTGGAATAGCCAAGGTCTTGGTTGGAGAGGTGGTGGAAGAGGCCCTGGACGTGTGTGAGATGTGGGGAGAAACGCCCCCACTGCAGCCCAAGCATTTAAGGCAGGCTGTTGGCAGGTTAGAACCCAAGGGCCTCTTCCCCAACAGCAACTACAAAAAAAATGTTCTTTTAGGCCCAAGGCCAGAGGGAAAGTTCTGTTTGTGAAGGAAGTACTGCATCCATCTTCCAGTGACAGGACTGTGTTTTCTGGAGCTTCTGCATCTCAGTCTACCCTGGGTTTACACGCGACTTTAATGTCTTTCTCAAACTCTGACATTGGCCTTCCCTAGATGAAGACAGTGGCTTGTTTCATAATCACTTTGACTAAATATTTGGGCTTCCTAGGGCATATAGAGGCATTTTTCTGTGTCTTTCTAGTTGGAAGAAGATGGGTGCATGGGCCTTGAGTTTTTTGTGGGCAGGCAGATGCTTTCAGAGAGGGAAACCTCTTCCAGGGTACTTGTATGGTTTTATACTGAAGCCTGGAGTTGCTGTGTCTTATCTTTTATGATTATGTCTGGTATCAATAAATTAAGCCTGCAGAGACTTTTCTCTTGTGTTCTTCTGCCCTGAAGGCTGTGTCTGAACAGGAGCACTGCAATTGTTGTCTTTGTATGTATTTTAAATACTTGTATGGATTTTTTTGAGTCAGCATTGAACTGCTTCCATCCTGAGGAAATAAAAACAAAATCACAAAGCGTTATTTTCTCTTATGTGACTGTTCTCATAGGTATTCCTCCCTACTTTGCTTTATGTCAGCAAGTTGATCATCTACATTATTGGAAATTAACATAGTATAGGAGAATCTTATAAGACTAGAGAGAGAGAAGCAGATTCCAAAAACCTGTGAACACCCATTTGTAATGATCATCTGCAGTTTAAAAGACACATATAAAGAGAGGCTATTGATCCTGCAGGTTTGCTTCATGTGGTAATATTACCAGGGCTTCTATAGGCACCCAAATTTAGTTTAAAACACTGTTACAGAGTATTCTTGATTTTATGCTTTCTAGAGGCAATATTTTCAGAAAATTGAACCTGAGTACAGCAACATAAAAAATAAATTATTGAGATATGGAACAAAGTAGGTTCATCAGGAGTTATAATGTTATCCCATAGTCTCCTTGTACATACTCTACTTTACCTTTATTATGGCAAAGAAGACTTTTCCACCATAAAATAAAGACCTGAGATTTATTATCAAATCATTGTGAATATTCCCAGCATAACTTGCAGATATTGATGGTGCTAGTTCAGCCTGTTTACCTTTGCCCTGTGCCCCCTAAATCACAGAGTATGAGCAAAAAGATCTAAAACCCCTTCCAGTTCAGTTCTAATATTGAACAGAGTAACATCAATTATTTTTTCCTGAAGCCAAATATACCCCCTCAAAAGTGTTGCTTTATTTATTTTTAAACTTAGCTTTTGCTCTTCAAATGGTACTTATGGTACATAGAACCTATCTTTGATTGGGTGAGTATTACAGAAACTTTTAAACTTTACCAAGGATGGGGAAATTCTGTTTCACACCACCATGTTTTGACATTACATAGCTTTCATTTTATTTTACCAACTTCCTTGTAAAGGCATATAACAAGTTAGACTACTGGGTCTAAGGGAGGGATATGGAGGGTACAGATTTTTGGAAGAACTCATGGAGTTGGGAGGGCTCTCTCAGAAATTAAAGTGCTTGAGCAACCAAAATAAGTAAGATCCAAGGGTCTCAATATCACCCAGGCTTTATACTGCTCTCAGCCCATTCCTTTTTCCATGGTACTGGGGAGTCTTGGAAGCTGTGTTCTGGCAGATGTGGCAGGTCTAGTGCTCGCTGAACACTAGAAGTAAAGAGAACACTGCCCAAGCAACCTGAGGGGGGGACAATTCGTTGCTTGGGCAGGGTTCTCTTTACTTCTAGTGTTCAGCGAGCACTAGACAAATCTACACACAGCAGTGAGGGTAGTGATTGGACACACAAGGTTAGAACATTTTTCTGGCCCCCACGTAGATCTCAATGCTTTTTGTGGAGTTTGAGTAAAGCTGAACTGCTGAAGACAGAAACAAGATCCTATCAAGGTCTCAGAGGTCAGGTCAGCTCAGGAGCAGAAACACAGGGTTGTTTTTTCAAAGAGGAAAAACGGATTCGCTGAGAAGGTTCAGTGTCCCTACACATTCTAAACCTTCTCAATAGTAATGTCATATAGCCACAATTCTCAAGAAGAAAATTTGTAGAAAGTGATATCTTTCCAGGAAAAATCTTTGACAGCTTTCATGGCTGGTTGTATTACATGTTAATAACAATGTAAGTTTTCCTGGAGCTTCACTGTTGTTATTAAAGTCTATCTCATAATGTACATTTGGAGACTGCCTAGAAAAATGTGGCCTCTGGCTGGAACTGGTGAGGTAGTGAGGAGATGACTAACAAATGAAGGGACGGCACTTCACAGCTTTTCTTTCCTTCCTTCCTTCCTTTCTTCCTTCCTCCCTTCCCTCTCTCTCTCTTTCTTTCATTCTTTCTTTCTCTTTCTTTCTTTTTCTTTTTCTTTCATTCTTTTTCTTTCCTTCTTTCTTTCTTTCCTTCTTTCTTTCTTTCCTTCCTTCTTTTTCCCTTCCCCTTCCCCTCCCCTCCCCTCCACTTCCGTTCCCCTTCCTTCCCTCCTTTCTTTTTCTTTTTGATGGGGTCTTGCTCGGTTGCCCAGGCTGGCATACAGTGGCATGATCTTGGTTCACTGCAACCTCTGCCTTCCAGGTTCAAACAATTCTCCTGCCTCAGCCTCCAGAGTAGCTGGGATTACAGGCATGTGCCACCACACTGGCTAATTTTTGTATTTTTAGTAGAGATGGAGTTTCACCATGTTGGCTAAGCTGATCTTGAACCCCTGACTTCAAGAGATCCACCTGCCTCGCCTCTCAAAGTGCTGGGATTACAGGTGTGACCCAGCGCGTACAGCCTACAACTTCACAGTTATTTTCAACAATTTGTGATCACTCTGGAATAACCTTAACATCCGCCCTGCCTGCCTTTGCCCCCCAAAAGTATTTAGCCTGTGCCCAAGTAAAGTTTAAACAATCTAGCTGCACTGTTTCCAAGTGCATAGTATCTAGGGTCTGGTCTTCAAAAGTACAACAAACAAACCGTTGTAACCCAATTAGACAAGTTTAAATAATAATTTGTCGGTGTTACGTTTTCTATGAAGAAGGATACAAAGTAGAGTGGTAACTTCCATACATGGCGGAGAAGGGGGCCATGCTCTCACAAAATGAATGGAGTCAGATCTTTTGTAATAGTTTAATAACTATCATGAATATTGGATAGACACGTTATATAATTTCAAGTTACTGCTGAGTATAGGAATATCTAGCAGTCTACTTGATAAGAAAATATTTTCTTTTATATGAACCCATTAATGAGATAGATGAAGTTCTTTTGTTTTTAATTAGTTTTTCTTAGGCACATATTCAAGGGAGCAGACTACCGTTTGGTAAAACGAGATGATTCCACATCAGGTTTTTGTTTTTAAAGATGAAAGAGCTGAAAAACCTTGTTTTGTCACAGCAATGCCATCCAATTATTCAAATTTTTTGAGATCATAATTCAAAAATTACATTGTGATTTAGCTTCAAATTTTTTTTTGTAATGACCTTTGAATTGACAACTCATTAAAATTTTCTGTAGTTTGGATAAAAACAAAAAATTTGAAATCATCTGAATTGAAAAAATCGTGTTTGTCAAAATCTACCTCCTACTCCCTCACCTACCATGCCATGTTCAACTCTTGTACTTGAAAAGCATTGAAAAATTTAAGTTCTGTTAATTTCAATCCACTTTCACCAAAGTAATTTTTTTTGTGAGAAGGCCATAATCTCATCAATAATGCCTTTAAAAAAATTCAGCAGAAAATATGAACTAGTAACTGATCATGATAAGAAAATAAAACCCAGAAAAAGCAAAGTCCTAAGGCAGAGCAACTTCTGTCTTCAGTGTGAAATCACCATAGTCTCTTGGAAGGGGTTTCTTTTTCAAAGCAGTTTGCTATCCAGAGGGTGCTAAAGTCCCACACAAGTTTATTCTTCCAATCTTCCAAATAGGAAGATGTAGAAAAAAACCCAGATGTCAGAAACGATCAAAATATTTAGTCAAAATGATTATGAAATAGGTTGCTTCCTTCACCCAGGTGTGGCCAATTTAAGAGTTTGTGGAAGATATTAAAATTGTGGGTAAATTCAGGGTAGATTGAGACACTGAAGTTCTGGCACACAAAGTCTTCTGTCATAGGGAACATGGAACAAGTACGTTTCCCCCCAGTATTTCTTTTTTGGCCTTGAGTCTAAAATCACATGATTTTTTGGTACTTGTTAAAAATGTGGTCGTCTGTAATCCCAGTACTTTGGGAGGCTGAGGTAGGCAGATCATGAGATCAGGAGATCGAGACCATCTTGGCCAACATGGCTCTACTAAAAGTTCAAAAATTAGCTGTGTATGGTGGCGAGTGGCTGTAGTCCCAGCTATTCGGGAGGCTGAGGCAGGAGAATGGCTTCAACCAGGGAGTCGGAGGTAGCAGTGAGCCGAGATCGCGCCACTGCACTCCAGCCTGGCGAGAGAGCGAGACTCCATCTCAAAAAAAAAAAAAAAAAAAAAAATGGCTGGGTGCAGTGGCTCACACCTGTAATCCCAGCACTTTGGGAAGCCAAGGTGGGCAGATCACGAGTTCAGGAGATTGAGACCATATTGACCAACATGATGAAACCCTGTCTCTACTAAAAATACAAAAAATAGCTGTGCATGGTGGTGGGCGCCTGTAGTCCCAGCTACTCAGGAGGCTGAGGCAGGAGAATGGCGTGAACCCGGGAGGCGGAACTTGCAGTGAGGGGAGATGGCGCCACTGCACTCCAGCCTGGGGGACAGCGAGGCTCCGTCTCAAAAAAAAATAAAAATAAAATAAAATAATAAAAAAATTAATAATAATAAAAAAAGTGGCCCTTAAACTTGAACTTGCAGACAGCCTGCCTCAAATGGTTTGGCTGCAGCAGGCGTGTGTCTCTCCACGTCTCATACACTTCCAGGGACTCTCCTGCTACCTCCCCTACCAAGGCCTGGGTCACTCCAGTCATGGCCATGGACGCGACCATGTTCTAGGACGCTGAACTGCCAGAGATGGACGGTATCAGACTTCTAAAGGCTGCCTCTTTCCCTTTCCTACCCGCACACACACCCACACTGCCTCCCATAATGTGAAGTGACCTATGGATACAGAGTCTATTTGTATTTTAGAAAGCAGATTTGAATGTGCGTTCATAGCAAACTAGCAGGAACAGCCCAGGACACAGGGAGCATTGCAAACACAGAGCTGCATACAGGAAAAGTCGAAGTGTGGGTCTCATCTACTGATCAAGTTAAACAAACATCACTGAGTTGCCATCAGGAAGAGATTTATTTGGTTAGTAGTCTAAACACAGGCATAGTCCAGTGAAAATGAACAGGTTTCTTGAAAATTGATGTAGAGCTGAAGTGCTGAAACTGGCTCACTGAAATATTTCACCTGACACTAGTGCCTTATGACCCTCAAGGTAGATTAGAAATTAACAAACAAAAGCACACAGAAACACCACCAAGACCTGATTTCTCCCTGTTTCCACTCCCAATTCTATGCTTAGCTACCTTTGGGCTCTTAACGACCCTCTCTGCGGAGGCGGCGGGCCAGCTGCATGTCTCTGGGCATAATTGTGACGCGCCTGGCATGGATGGCACACAGGTTGGTGTCTTCAAAGAGTCGCACCAGGTAGGCCTCGCTGGCCTCCTGCAGGGCGCCAATGGCCGCGCTCTGGAAGCGCAGGTCCGGGCTGATGGCCTGGGCGATCTCGCGCACCAGGCGCTGGAAGGGCAGCTTGCGCAGGAGCAGCTGCGTGGACTTCTGGTACTTTCTGATTTCCCGCAGCGCCAGAGTGCCAGGCTTGTAGCGGTGAGGCTTCTTGATCCCTCCTTTAGGCGGCGCCCTTTTTCCGACGGCTTTGGTGGCCAGGGGCTTCCTGGGGGCCTGCCAGGCGGTGGCTTTGCGGGCGGTCTGCTTGGTGCGCGCCATGATGCGGGGCCTTAGCCTCTCCCCTCTCCTTGGGCTGAGCCTGGCCGGCTGCAGGCGGTGCTGGCGTCAGAGAGCGAGGGCAGTGGTGCTGTGGACAGGATTCAGAGAGCCTGTGAGTTGAGATCCATGCGCATGACTCACACACACGCTTAGCCCCTGCAAACCCAGCCCCACACTTACCAGCTCTCAGGTCTGTGGGTCGGAGGCCGGGCTGCTTAGTCTTCCCGGAGGGAGGGTCCTGGGTTTCCTTGGTCTACACAGCAGCGGCCAGGAATCTCCCTCGCAGGCAGTCTCTTTCTGACTGGAGATCTCTGTGGTCTCAGTAAAACCCTGCCTCTTTTAAGGAGCTCAGATGATTGGATTAGACCCACCCAGCTACCTTCCATTGTACTTCCTGCTTCACTAGATACTCAACCTAATCAGGGCTGTGAAAACACAATCAAGTCCCCAGGTTCTGCAAACACCCAATGGAGACCGAACCTTCTGCATGCAGTGCGCCTTGTGGGAGGGATGGTAGGTGGGTGGGTAACGTAAACTTCTAGGTGTGGAAGAGAATCTGAAAGTTTACATTTCTCCATCATCATGGAAATATTGACAGTGGAAAAAATTCTTTAATAAAGTCGAAATTTAGCCAAATTGCACATCTGCTCCAAAACGCCAATGCATGAGATCATGAGGTTTTATCAGTTCCTTTGAGAATGAAGTGTTCCAGGAGGGGGGTGGGGGGGTATGGAAATTTGAAAATTTTGAAATGGTCACTTCTCTGTCAGGGATTCTGCTCTGACATTTTCTCCCCAAAAGTGACACTCATGAAAATCTTCTGGTAGCCTCCAGCAGATTTGGCTCTGGATAAGCCAAAGCTTTCCTGAGAAAAGAATCACATGTGACTGTCGCTGGTGCTCCCCCTCAGCTCCCTCAAGCTCCTTTTCCCCTATGAAGGTGGAAGGGACACCTGAGCTGAGCTATCCTGCCATTGCCCATGATGGGAATGCCACGAGGTCCTGAGAAGCCAGCTTTGACCTCACTGACCTGCTGACCCGAGGTCACAGCTGAGCTCAGAAAACATTGAATATATTTTGTTATTTCAATATTTGTAGGGGTACCTGAGGTTTTAGGTTCCATAGATAAATTGTGTAGTTGTGAATTCTATTCAAATATACTGTTAAAAGACTTTTGTGATACCTATAGTAGAAATTAGTGCCCAATTCAATGTAGGTATGGCACACAGAACAATAGAATCCATGATATCAATACTTACAAAATAAGTTCGTATTAGTGTTTTAAAATTCGAGCTTATTATTATTATTATTTTGTTGTTAAATTTTTTAAAATGTGTTTCAATAGCTTTAGGAGTACAAGTTGTCTTTCGTTCCACAGATGAATTGCATAGTGTTGAAGTCTGGGATTTTAGTGCACTTATCACTCAGTTAGTTTACATTTTCCTCAACAGGCAGTTTCTTCTTCCATCACCCTCCTCTCACCTTTCCCACTTCTGAGTCTCTAATGTTTAGTATACTACACTGCATGCTTTTGTGGACCCATAGCTTAGCTTTCACTTCTAGGTGAGATGGTGCACTATTTGCTTGTAGATTCCTGAGTTACTTTACGGAGAATAATGGCCTCCAGTTCCATCCAAGTTGCTGAAATGACATAGTTTCATTCCTGTTTATGGCTGAGTAGCAGTCCATGGTGTATATGTTCCTGTTTTCTGTTTTTTTTCTTTTGTTTTATTATTATTTCAATAGTTTTTGGGGAGCAGGTGGTGTTTGGTTACATGCATAAGTGATTTAATGGTGATTTCTGAAGTTTTGGTGTGCCCACCACCTGAGCAGTGTACACTGTACCCAACGCGTAGTCTTTTATTCCTCACCCCCTTCCACCCTTCAACCTAAGTCCGCAAGGTCCACTGTAACATGCTTATGTTTTTGTGTTGTCATAGCTTAGCTCCTGTTTATAAGTGAGAACATATGATGTTTGATTTTCCATTCTTGAGTTACTTCACTTAAAATAATGGTCTCCAATTCCATCCAGGTTGCTGGGAATACCATTATTTCTTTCCTATTTTTGGCTGAGTTGTATTGAGTGGTATATATATATATATATATATATATATACACACACACACACACACAGACACATCTATATAACATTTATATATATATTTATATATAACATTTATAACAAATTTATTACATATATAACATTTATAACATACATACATATATATTTTATATATATATATATATAACATTTTCTTTATCAACCCGATGATGGACATTGGCTGGTTTTTTTGTTTTTGTTTTTTTTTTTTTGAGACAGAGTCTCACTCTGTCGCCCAGGCTGGAGTGCAGTGGTGCAATCTTGGCTCACTGCAAGCTCCACCTCCTGGGTTCACGCCATTCTCCTACCTCAGCCTCCCTAATAGCTGGGACTACTGGTGCCCACCACCACACCTTGCTAATTTTTTATATTTTTGGTAGAGACGGGGTTTCACCATGTTAGCCAGGATGGTCTCGATCTCCTGACTTCATGATCCACCCACCTCCCAAAGTGCTGGGATTACAGGTCTGAGCCACTGTGCCCAGCCTGGTTTCACATTTTTGCAATTGTGAATTGTGCTGCTATAAACATGTGTGTGCAAGTGTTTTTTTCATATAATGACTTATTTTTCTCTGGGCAGATACCCAGTAGTGGGATTGGTGGATCAAATGATAGATCTCCTTTTAGTTCTTTAAGGAATCTCCACCCTGTTTTCCATAGTGGTTGTGCTAGTTTGCATTCCCACCAGCAGTGTAAAAGTGTTCCTCACCTCATCCACCATAACATCTATTATTTTTTGATTTTTTAATTATGGCATTCTTGCAGGAGTAAGGTGGCATTGCATTGTGATTTTGATTTACATTTCCTTGATCATTATTGAACATTTTTTCATATGTTTGGTGGCCATTTGTATATCTTCTTTTGAAAATTGCCTGTGTATGTTTTAGCCCACTTTTTGATGGGATTGTTTGTTCTTTTCCTTGAGGCTTTGTTTTAGTTCCTTGTAGATTCTGAATATTAGTCCTTTGTAAGATACACAGTATGTGAATATTTTCTCCCACTCTATAGGTTGTTTGTTTACTCTGCTGATTCTTATTAAGTTTTCCTGCTGTGCAGAAGCTTTTTAGTTTAATTAAGTCCTATCTATTTATCTTGGTTTTTCTTGCATTTGCTTTTGGGTTCTTGGTCATGAACTCTTTGCCTAAGCTAATGTCTAGAAAGTTTTTTGATGTTATCTTCTAGAATTTTTATGGTTTCAGGTCTTAGATTTAAAGTGTTTCATCCATCTTGGGTTGATTTTTGTATAAGGTGAGAGTTGAGGATCCACTTTCATCCTTCTATATGAGGCTTGCCAATTATCCTGGCACTATTTGTTGAATAGGGTGTCCTTTCGCTCCTTTACGTTTTTGTTTGCTTTGCCGAAGATCAGTTGGCTGTAAGTATTTGGCTTTATTTCTGGATTATCTATTTTGTTTCATTGGTCTATATGCCTATTTTTATACCAGTAGCATGCTGTTTTGGTAAATATAGCCTTGTAGTATAATTTGAAGTTGGGTAATGTGAGGCCTCCATATTCCTTCTTTGTGCTCAGCCTTACTTTGGCTATGCAGGCTCTTTTATACTTCCATATAAATTTTAGAACAGTTTTTTTCTGATTCTGTGAAGAATGATAATGGAATATTGATGGAAATTGCATTGAATTTGTAGATTGCTTTTGGCAGTATGGTCATTGTTACAATAGTGATTCTACCCCTCCATAAGCATGGGATGTTTTTATGTTTGTTTCATCTATGATTTCTTTCAGCAGTATTTTGCACTTTTCCTTGTAGAGGTCTTTCACATCCTTGGATAGGTATATTCCTAAGTATTTTACTTTATTTTTTGCAGCTATTATAAAAAGGGGTGAGTTCTTGATTTGATTCTCAGCTTGGTCACTGTTGGTTTATAGCAGTGCTACTGATTTGTATACATGATTTTGTATCCTTAAACTTTGCTGAATTCATTTAACAGATCTAGGAGCTTTCGACATGAGTCTTTAGGATTTTCTAGGTAAACAATCATACCACTGGAGACAGTGACAGTTTAACTTCCTCTTTAACAATTCGGATGCCCGTTCTTTCTTTCTCTTGTCTGATTACTCTGGCTAAGACTTCCAGTACTATGTTGAATAGGAGTGGTGAGAAAGGGCAAACTTGTCTTGTGCCAATTTGCACAGGAAGTGCTTCCAGCCCTTGACCATTCAGTATGATATTGGCTGTGGATTTATCATATACGGCTCTTATTTTGAGGTATGTTCCTTTGATACCTAGTTTATTGAGAGTTTTTAACATGAAGTGATGTTGAATTTTATGAAAGGGCTTTTCTACATCTATTGAGATAATCATGTGGTTTTTGTCTTTAGTTCTGTTTATGTGATGAATCACATTTATTGATTTGTGTATGTTGAACAAGCCTTGCATCACAGGGATGAAGCCTACTTGATTGTGGTGGATAAGCTTTTTGATGTGCTGCTGGATTTGGTTTGCCAGCATTGTGTTGAAGAATTTTGCATCAATGTTCATCAAGGATATTAGCCTGAAGTTTTCTTTTTTTGTTGTATCTCTGCCAGGTTTTGGTATCAGAATGATGCTGGCCTAATATTTTGGAAAGTAGGAATGGTGCCAGCTCCTTTTTTTTTTTTTTTTACTTCTGGTAGAATTCAACTGTGAATCTTCTGGTCCTGGGCCTTTTTTGGTTGGTAGGCTATTAATTACTGCTTCAATTTTAGAACTTATTATTGGTCTATTTGAGGATTTGATTTGTTCCTGGATCAGTCTTGGTAGGGTAAACGTGTCCAGGAATTTATCTATTTCTTCTAATTTTCTAATTTATGTGCATGGAGGTGTTGTTTGTAGTCTCTGATGGCTGTGTGTATTGCTGTGGGGTTAGTGGTGATATCCCCTGTATTTCTGATTGTGTGTGTGTGGTTTTTTTTTTTTTTGAGATGGAGTCTGTATCACCAGGCTGGAGTGCAGTGGTGCTATCTTGTCTCACTGCAACCTCCACTTCCCGGGTTCCAGCGATTCTCCTGCCTCAGCCTCCCGAGTAGCTGGGACTACAGGTGCACACCACCATGCCCAGCTAATTTTTGTATTTTTAGTAGAGACAGAGTTTCACCATTTTGGATCAGGATGGTCTTGATCTCTTGACCTTGTGATCCACCTGCCTCGGCCTCCCAAACTGCTGGGATTACAGGCGTGAGCCACCGCAACCAGCCTGATTGTGTTTATTTTAATCTTCTCTTTTTCTCCTTTATTAGCCTAGCTAGAAGTTTATCTATTTTATTAATTTTTTCAAAACACCCGCTACTGAATTCATCGATTTTTTGAAGGGTTTTTTTGTGTCTCTATCTCCTTCAGTTCAGCTGTGATCTTGGTTATTTACTATCTTCTATTAGCTTTGGCATTTGTTTGCTCCTGTCCTCTAGATCTTTAGTTCTGATGTTAAGTTTTTAACAAGTCTTTTCTAACTTTTTGATGTGGGTGTTTAGTGCAACAAATTTCCCTCTTAACACTGCTTTAGCTGTACCCCAGAGATTCTGATACATTTTATCTTCATTCTCATTAGTTTCAAAGAACTTCTTGATTTCTGCCTTAATTGCATTATTTACCCAAAAGTCATTCCAGTGCAGGTTGTTCAGTTTCCATGTGGTTGTATGGTTTTGAGTGAATTTCTTAATTTTGTGTTCTAATTTGATTGTGCTGTGGTCCAAGAGACTGTTATAATTTCAGTTATTTTTCATTTGGTGAAAAGTGTTTTACTTCCAGTTATGTGATCAATTTTAGAGTAACTGCTGTGTGTTGATGAGAAGAATGTATATTCTATTGTTTTTGGGTGGAGAGTTTTGTAGATACCTGTTAGGTCCATTTGATCCAGAGCTGAGTTCAGGTCCTGAATATCTGTTAATTTTCTGTCTTGATGATCTGTCTAATGTTGTCAGTGGCGTGCTAAAGTCTCTCATTATTATTGTGTGGGAGTCTAAGTCTGCATTGTTTTATCATGATCCTTAGCTTCTTTCCATTGGGTTACAACATGGTCTTTTAGGTCAGCGAAGTTTATTTTTATCCACATCCTGTCATTTTAGCCATCTCAGTCTCAGCCCACTTCTGAGCCCTTGGTGGAGAGGTGTTGTGGTCATTTGGAGGAAAAGGGGCATTCTGGGTTTTTGAGTTTTCAGGTTTTTTTGTGCTAATCCTTCTTTTTTTAAGAATTAAAAGAGGCAACATGAATTTTTTTTTTCAAAGTTGAAACTGATGAATATCACTATGACTTAATAAAGTTCAGGAGAAAAAATCAAGTTAGATATGCAAAAATGTGATATGAATGTGATAGGAGATGTTATTCTCTGAAGATTAATTTCATCTGAAAGAAATGTAAGAGAAATAAAAAGCATTGTCAAATTCTTTCTTATCTTTGTGGGTTTATCTAGCTTCAAGCTTTGAGGTTGCTGACCTTTAGATGGGGGTTTTGGTTTTGTTGTGGTTGTTGTTTGCTGTTTGATTTTTTTTTTAACACTCTAGCCACTCTTCTGTAGGGCTGCTGCAGTTTGCTGGATGTCTGCTCCAGATTGTAGTCACCTGGGTTTTTCCCATAGGTGGAATTATCACCTTTGAAAACTGCAAAACAGCACAGATGGCATCTTGCTTCTTCCTCTGGAAACTTTGTCCCAGGAGGGTACTAAATTTGTTACTGGCTTGAATGTATCTGTAGGAGGTGGCTGGTTACACTGCTTGGGAAAATCTCATGCAGTCGGGAGGAATGGGATCAGGGACATACTTAAACAATCTAACTGCTTTTTGGTGGAGCAGCTGTGCTCTACTGGGGATCCCTTCAGCCCCTGATCCATTAGGGCTCTCCAAGGCCCACAGGCTGGACCAGCTTTGATGCCTGAACAGTCATGGTGGCAGCATGCGATACCCCATGGACGCTTAGACTCAGGGAGAAATTAGAACTCTGTCAGCTGTAGAACAGAGGCAGGTGTGGCTGGAGGCCCTGGCTGGGAGGACCCACCCCACAAGGAGCAGTGGATTGGGGTCCTGCTTAAAGAAGCAGTCTGGCCACATTCTGGGAAAGCAGCTGTGCTGTGCTGGGGGTACCCTACCTATCCCGACCATTTGGACTCTCCAAAGCCCGCAGAACGAAACAGCTGAGTTGACCAAACAGCATAGATAGCAGCTTGGCCCTTTCCTGGGGTCTCTGTCCTGTCTCAGGCAGGCTCCACCTTGTTTCTTGTGGCTGGCTGGAATTCCAAGCCAGTGGGTCCTATCTTGTGAGTTGCCATGTAAGTGGGGCCTGCAGATTGATGCTGCTCAGCCCCCAGGATTTAGCCCCCTTCCTAGGGGTATGCACAGACCTTCTGCCTTGCCTGAGCTGCAGATACCTTTGCCAGGGATCCCGAGGCCAGAATATGTAAAGTTCCTGGGTCTCTGTACATTTTCGAGCAGCTGCTCTGCGGAGACTCCACACAGCTGTGTGCATCAGACCCAAGGCACTGGAGACACGGGCCTATAAGGGGACCTCCTGATCCACAGATTGCAAAGATCCACGGGAGAAGTGTGGTTTCCCCGGGGGCATGCAATCACTCACTGCTTCCCTCCACCGGGGGGTGCGGGTTCCCTTGGCTCTGTGTTGCTCCAGGGTGGACCGTTTCTCCACCCTGCTTTTCTTTTTTTTTTTCTTTCCTATTTTGGCTGAGTTGTATTCAGTGGTGTATATACATATATATAAGCATTTTCTTTATCGACCTGATTGATGAGCATTGGCTGGTTTCAGTTTTTTTTTTTTTTTTTTTTTTTTTGAGACGGAGTCTCCCTCTGTCGCCTGGGCTGGAGTGGGTTAATCTCGGCTCACTGCAAGCTCCACCTCCCAGGTTCACGCCATTCTCCTGCCTCAGCCTTCCGAGTAGCTGAGACTACAGGAGCCGGCCACCACACCCGGTTAATTTTTTCTATTTTTTTAGTAGAGACGGGGCTTCATCATGTTAGCCAGGATGGTCTCGATCTCCTGACCTCGTGATCCACCCGCCTCGGCCTCCCAAAGTGCTGGGATTACAGGAGTGAGTCACCGCGCCCGGCCCACCCTGCTTTTCTTCATTCTCCATGGGTCAGGTTGTTTTCCTACATAGTCTCAATGTGAGTACGTGGATATCTCAGTTGAAGGTGCTGCATTCACTCGCCCCTCTTCCTCTCTGTGAGCGCCACAGACCACAGCTGCTTCCGATTGGCCATCTTGGGGCCCACTCATCAGTTGATGGGCACTTAGGTTGATTTTATATCTTTGCAATTGTGAATTGTGCTGTGATAAAAATATGTGTGCAGGTTTCTTTGATATGACTTCTTTTTTTTAGGTGTGTACCCAGTAGTGGGATTTCTGGATGGAATGGTAGATCTACTTTGAGTTCCTTGTGAAATCTCTACACTGTTTTCTGCAGAGGTTGTACTAATTTACATTCCACCAGCAATGCCTAAACGTTTCCTTTTCACCACATTTACGCCAACACCTGCTGTTCTTTGACTATTGAATAATGACCATTCCCGCTGGGGTAAGGTGGGTGAGAAACTCAGCTGTTTTTCATTGTGGCTTTAAATTGCATTTCCCTGATAATTAGAGATGTGGAGCATTTTTCCCTGTTTATTAGTTATTTGTGTGTTTTCTTTTGAGAAACGTCTATGCATGTTGTTTGCTCACTTTTTAATGGAATTATTTGTGTTTTCTTTGATGATTTGTTTCAATTTCTTGTAGATTCTGGATCAATCAGTCCTTTGCCAGAGGCATAATTTGCAAATAGTTTCTCCCATTCTGTAGGTTGTTTGTTTACTCTGATGATTTATTTTTTCTTTTCATTAGCTCCCACTGATTTATTTTTGCTTTTTTTGAATTTGCTTTTGGGGTCTTTGTTACAAGTTGTTTGCCTAGGCCAATGTCTAGAAGAGTTTTCCCGGGTTTTCTTCTAGAGTTTTTGTTGTTTCAGGACCTAGATTTAAGTCTTGAATTCACCTTAAGTAAATTTTTGTGTATGATGAAAGATAGGGATCCAGTTTCCCTCTTCTGTGTGTGGCTATTCAATGTTCCCATCAGCATTTATTCAATAGGGTGTTATTTCCCCAGTTGATGTTTCTGGATGCTTTGTCAAAATCAGTTGGCTTTATTTTTGTTTTCTCTATTTTGTTTCATTGGTCTATGGATCTACTTTTATGCCAATACCACATTGTTTGGCATAGCCTTTTGAGATACTTTGAAGTCCGGTAATGTGATGCCTCCATATTTTTTCCTTTTCCTTAGGATGGCTTGGCTATCCTAGCTGTTTTTGGTTCCATATGAACTTTAGAATTTTTTTTCTAACTCTGCATAAAATGATGTTGTTATTTGGGAAGAAATTGCATCGAATCTGTAGTTTTCTTTGGGCTGCGTGGTTTTTTGTTTTAACAATACTGGTTTTTCTAATCCACGGGCATGGAAAGTATTTCTGTTCGTTTGTACCGTCTATTACTTCTTTCAGCAGTGCCTTGTAGTTCTCCTTGTTGGGCTCTTTTACCTTCTTTTTTAAGTATATTCCCATATACATATGTAGCTACTGTAAGAGGGATCGAGTTTTTGATTTAATTCTCATCTTGGTTGTTGTTGGTGTATAGCAAGCTGTTAATTTGTGTGCATGACTTTTGTAACCTGAGATTTTACTGAATTTATCTACAAGGTCTGGCTGTCTTTTGTAGGCGTGTTTAAGGTTTACTATGTATACCATCAGATCACCAGGCAATAGAGATAGTCTGACTTGCTTTTTTCCAATGTTAATACCTTTTATTTCTTCCTCTTGCCTGATGGCTTTAGCTAAGAATTTTGTGCTCATTTTATAGAAAAGTTTTAGTTTTATGCAAAATTGGGCAAAAATTAGAGAGTTCCCCTATATCCTTCCCCCACATATGCATAGCCTCCCTCCGGTATCAACTCCCTATCCCAGATTGTATGTGAGTTACAATCATTGAACCTACATTGATCTATTATTATAACTCAATGTCTGTAGCTTACATTAGTGTTCACTACGTTTTTGTTGTACATTCTATGGGTTTGGACAGATGCATCATGACAGGCATCCACAACCATAGTGTCCTATGAAATAGTTTCACTTCTCTAAATATCTTTTGTCTCTAGCTTCTCTATTTCTTCTTTCAACACCAACCCCTTCCAACCACGGATCTCTGTATTTATTTATTGGTAAATCTTGTCTCCTGACATTTCATATTGTATATACTTCTTATGTACAACATGATGTATCATATACATTTTACAATGTCAAAATCTAGCTACTTTTTACACAGTTATTGTAGTTTGTAAGAACAATTCACATTCACTCAGCATTTTTCAAGAGCACGATATATTGTTAGGTGGAGTCACCACGCTGTAAAATAGATCTCTTGAATTTATTCCTCCCATGTGACTGAAATTTTGTATATTTTGACTGTCTCCTCAAATACCCCACCCCTGCCGCCCCAACCCATGGTAAGTACCATGCTACTGTCTACTTCTATAAGATCAATTTTTTAGATTCTACATAAGATTGAGGTCAAGTAGTATTTGTCTTTCTATGCCTTGCATATTTACATAGCATAACATAGCATAATGATCTCCAGGTTCATCTTTGTGTCCTTATTTTTTAGGCTATTCCTTAAGTAGCCTTAAAATATAAGAACACATAGATGAACCTGGAGATGTATTTTGTTGTGTATACATATCACATCTTCTTTATCCAGTCATCTTTTTTTGGACACTTATGTTGATTTTCTATGTTAGTTATAGTGCTGCAATAGACATGAGCATACAGATAGCTCTTCAGTATACTACTTTTATTTCCTCTGGATATATATTTAGCAGTATGGCATTGGTGGAACATATTGTAGCTCTATTTTTAGTTTTTGGAGGAACTGCCATACTAGTTTCTGTAGTGGTTGTACTAATTTGCATTCTCACCAACAGGGCAAGTGGTTTCCCTTTTCTTCACAACTTCATCTACAATTGTTATCTCTTGACGTTTTCATAACAGTTATTCTAATGGGTGTGATGCAATATTTTATTTTGGTTGTAATTTGCATTTCTGTGATGGTTAGCGATGTGGAGCATTTTTCCATACACCCACTGGTCATACCTTTCTGTCTTTTTTTCATAAATGTCTCTTTAAGTCTTTTGGTTATTTTTATTTTTGATTTTTGTTTCCTTCCTATTGAGTTGTTTGAATTTCTTACGTATTTTGGAAATTTATTCCCATCAGATATATGGTGTGCAAATATTTTGTTCCATTCTGCTGGTTGTCTCTTCACTCTGATGATTGTTTCCTTTGTTGTGCAGAAACTTGTTAGATGTAATTCCCTTTGTCGACTTTTGCTTTTGTTGTCTGTGTTTTGGGGTTATATCTAAAAGATCACTGGCCTAACCAGCGTTGGGGATGTTTTTCCCTACGTTTCTTGTAGTAGGGTCATAGTTGAGGGTCCTGCTCTAAAGTTTGAAAGAGATTTTAGTGTATTTTTGTATATGCTGAGAGAAAAGGGTGTAATTTGATTATTTTGCATGTGGATATCTAGTTTTCCTGTCACCATTGATTGAAAGGACAGTCATTTCTTCATTGTTGTTGTTGTCACCTTTGTGTAAACTCAGTTGGCTGTACATGTGTGGATTGACTTCTCTACTCTTTTCCAGTGGTCTAAGTGTCTGTTTGTAAGCCAGTGTTATTCTGCTTGGGTTACTATAATTTTATAGCATACTTTGAAGTGAGGAAAGCACAGATCTTTTTATTTTCTCCGCAGTTTGCCCTATGACCTCACTACTCAGAGAAATGTCAAAAGAGATGTTGATTTTTCACTTTTTTTTGACACAGAGTTTCACTCTTGTTGCCCAGGCTGGTGTGCAATGGTGCGATCTTGGCTCACCGCAACCTCCACCTCCTAGGTTCAAGCGATTCTCCTACCTCAGCCTCCCGAGTAGCTGGGATTATAGGCCTGCACCACCATGCCCAGCTAATTTTTTTTTTTTTTTTTTTTTAGTAGAGACGGGTTTCTCCATGTTGGCCAGGCTGGTCTTGAACTCCCGACCTCAGGTGATCCGCCTGCCTCGGCCTCCCAAAGTGTTGGGATTACTGGCATGAACCACCATGCCTGGCCAATTTTGCACTTTTTAAATTTTATACTTGTCGTTAGGGCAGAGCGATGATGACTAAGCTCCATCCATGCCACCATGAACACAGGAAGTTCATTTGATTTTTTACTATACATTTGTTCCCATTTTTCTTACATTCAGAGTAAGAATGAATTTGATGAATTATATGTCAGTGTAATTAGAAAAAGTGTTTTATTTTAATGAAAATTTTAATGCTTAAATCTTATAATCATAGGAATTTTCTCTTTAATTTTTGCATTTTAACACCATTATATAAAATTAAAATATGTGAGAATCTTACGTACTATAAAATTACATGTCAGATGTATTTTTCTTTCTCAGAAGGACGAGAGAGAGATCAGTATATTACCTTAGCTATAAAAATAGTTTACAGTAAAACCGATTCTTCAGAGCTGAAGACATGGAAATGAGTGCAGAGACTAGACAGTGTTTCTAGGGTCTGTTTTCTCTCTGAAGTTTTCCATGCAGCTTCTAGAATACTTTACCATTTTAATATTATCAAAGGGCCCCCCTGACATAAAACAATCTTGGTAGCAATGTGAATAAAGTCATTTTAGACAACAACTTGGTGTGTAATTTTAATTTCATTCTTGCAAAAGTCAGAAAATAGTTCAGTGGATGACAAATGAAAATTCAATTTTCATTCATTCAAATTTCATTCATTCAAATCAATTCCAGTCTCCTGCTCAGGACACAGCCTTCTGGATAGACTACCATAAGGAAATAGTTTCTGGAGGCTTCACCTATTGAAATCAAGCAGCAAGCAGAAAAGCTAAGACATTGCAGCTCCAGGCTTCAGTATGAAAACACATGTCTCTTGGAAGAGGTTTTCTCTCTGAAAGTAGCGTCCTGTCCCCAGGACGCTTTGGACCCACGCGACTTTTTTTCTTTCAGGTAGAAAGAAACAGAAAAATGTGTCTATATGCCCCCAGAAGCACAAATATTTAGTCAAAGTAATTATGAAAGAAGCTGCTGCCTTCATCTAGACGAGATCAATGAAACAGTTGGAGAAAGACGTTAAAATTGTAGGTCAATTCAGCCTAGACTAAAACACAGAAGGTGCAGGGCACAGGCAGTCCTGTCATAGAAACAGTGGATTCAGTCCTTTGTCCTTTAAGAACAGGCCTTTCTATCTAGACTGGGGCCCAGAAGAAGACAATTATTTTGTACTAGATGTTGAAGTGGCCCTTGGATTTTCATCTGTGAACAGCCTCCTTCCAATGCTTGGGCTGCAGCGGGGCATCTGATTCCCCATCTCACACACACCGAGGGCTGCTGCTACCACCTCCCTGAATAAGGCCCTGGTTATTCCAGTCATGGCCATAACCATGACGATGTTCTAGAATGCTGACCTGCCAGTGACGGACTGCATTAGAAACTTCTAATAAGTGTCTCTCTCTCTCCTACCCACAAACAGACCCACACTGGCTGTTCTGCCTCCTGTAATGTGAAGTGACTTGTGGATAGAGAGTCTGTTCACTTTTTAGAAAGTAGAGTTGGATGTATTTTCATAGCAAACTAGCAGGAACAGCCCAGGAGACAGGAAGCATTGAAACCATGTGGCTGCATATAGAAAATTTCAAAGTGTGGGTCTCATCTACTGTTTGATCAAGAGCGAAAAATATCATCGAGTTTCCATCAAGAAGAAATGTATTTGCTTGTAAATAGTCTAATGAGGCATTCTCCAAACAAAAGAGCAAATGTATTGACAATTGATGTAGAGTTGAAGTGCTGAAACTTGCTCACTGAGACATTTCCACTCAACACTAATGCATTAGACCCTCAATGCAGAATAAAAGTTTACGAATAAAAGCAAATAGAAACACAGTCACTACCTGTGATTTCTGCTTATGTTTCCACTCCCAATCATATTCTTAGCTACTTTTGGACCCCATGGGGGAAAAGAAACCAGAACGGAATAAAACTTCTAACATCAGAACTACCAGTAACTGAAAGAAGAGAAAACAAAAACAAAAAACAAAACAGAAGTGAAGCCCTCTAGAGTGCAAGGTATCCCAGGAGAGTGAGCTCTTAAGTACCCGCTCCACGGAGGCGGCAGGCCAGCTGCATGTCTCTGGGCGTAAATGTCACGTGCCTGGCATGGATGGCACACAGGTTGGTGTCTTCAAAGAGGCGCACCAGGTAGGCCTCGCTGGGCTCCTGCAGGGCGCTAGTGGCTGCGCTCTGGAAGCGCAGGTCCGGGCTGATGGCCTGGGCGATCTCGCGCACCAGGTACTGGACGTGCAGCTTGCGCAGAAGCAGCTGAGTGGACTTCTGGTACTTTCTGATTTTGCAGAGCGTCAGGGTACCAGGCCTGTAGCCGTGGGGCTTCTTGATCCCTCCTGTAGGCGGCGCCCTCTTGCCGGCAGCTTTGGTGGCCAGGGGCTTTCTGGGGGCCTCCCAGGTGGTGGCTTTGTGAGTGTTCTGCTTGATGTCTGCTGTGGTGCAGGGCCGCGGCCTCTCCCCTGTCCTTGGGCTGAGCCTGACCAGCTGCAGGCGGCTCTGGCATCAGGGAGCGAGGGCGGTGGGTTTGTGGACAGGATTCAGAGAGCCTGTGACTTGAGATCCGTGCAGAAGATGCATCCTCACGCTTAGCCCCTTTCAATCCAGCCCTAGACTTACCTGCTCACAGGTCTGCGGGTCAGAGGTCAGGATGCTCATTCACCCTGTGGGGTCCTGGGCTTCCGAGGTCTACACACCCGCAGTGGGAATCTTCCTGCAGCTAGTCTTGCTCTGTGGTCTCAACAAAGTTTAGAGTCTTATAATTTGCTGTGATGATTGCATTAGAGCCACCTGGCTAGCTTCCATTGCACTCATTGCTTCACGAGATTTTTAACCTAATGAGAATGAGCTGTCCCCATCCCACCCTACAAAGTAGCTGGTCAGGGCTGAGTGCTGTCCTGGGGGTAAGGGGATGACATGCCCAGGTGTCAGCTCAAAGGATCTCTGCATCATCCTGAGGTGGGAGGCAGGGCAAGAAGCACCAATGAGGTTCTCCCCCTCCCCCCTCCCCCCCACAGTGGAAGCTTATCAAGTCTATGGGTTGTGCCACACCCAAGGGTGGTGTTACCTTCCATTGTATTTACGGGTTCACAGATTTGTAACCTAATCAAGGTATGAAAAACTAAGTTCATGGGTTCCTCCAACACTCAAAAGAGGGGAAGATATCTGGAGTATGCGTTATGGGATGGATCATAGGTGGTGGTTCATACGGTTTTGCTGTCACCACCCAAAATTTCATCTTGAATTGTAATCCCTGTAGTCCCCATACTCCCCATGTCAAGGGAGACACCAGGTGGAGGTAACTGAATCATGGGGGCAGTTTCCCAGTTTCCCCCATGCTGTTCTTGGGATAGTGAGTGGGTTCTCACAAGATCTAATGGTTTTATAAGGGACTCTTCCCTCTCACTCTTGGCACTTCTCTCTCCTGCCGCCTTGTGAAGAAGGACGCGTTTGCTTCCCCTCCTGCCATGATTGTAAGTTTCCTGAGCCTCCCCAGCCATTCAGAACAGTGAGTCAATTAAACCTCTTTTCTTTATAAATTATCCAGTCTCAGATATTTCTTTATAACAGTGTGACAACAGGCTAATACTGTGGTCATCCAGAATTCTGCCTGCAACAGAGATTCTGACAGTTCATATTTTATGATAATAATGGAAATATTTATAAAAAAATGTTTTAATAAAGTTGTATCTTAGGCAGTTGATGAGGCATGAAGTTGTTTTATCAGGTGCTCTGATGGTACATAGCACCAGGAAAGAGAATGTGAAAAATCTAAGTAGCCACTCCTCTAGCTGACATTTCTCTCTGGCAGGGATGTTCCTGGGGCATTATTCTCTGCTAAGAAACACATATTGGAAACTGCAGAGAGGCTTATGGGAAAGCGGAAGCTTTTCTGATAAAATGATCCTGTGTGAATATCACTGATGCTCTTCTTGGCTCCTCCTCAGTCTTGGACCTGGATGTGATGGCTGGGTTGAGCCATCTTTCCATTGCCCAGGATGGAAATGACAGAGAAGCCATTCCTGACCTTATTGAGCCATTTATGTGAGTTAACAGGTGATACCTCCAGATGGGTTCATGAGAACAAAATTCCTGTTTCAATCCATCTTACACTTTTCTGACACTTGTAGCAGAAAACAACACTCATCCATATAATGCATGCCCTTCACAGACAAGAAATTTTGTGAGATCCATAGTAACAAAATAAGTAACACCATTACAATTTGTATGTATATTATGTCTTTTAATAATAATTATTTGATTGAAAAGAATGTATTATTAAAAATAAATCCCATGGCATTAGCTCCAAGTTTTTATAAATAAATATATAGAAAGATAACTGAATATGTCTACAGAGAGGGTGAGTATAGATAAATTGTTAGAAATAAGAGTAACAATATATATAATAGTGTAATGAGTGATAATGATTTGAGTGTTAGGCATAAGTTGAAGAGTATTAAATTGTGTAGTCTAGAGGACTGAAATGTTGGCTGGGTGTGCATCCCAATGTCATTTTATTACTGTGTGCTGAGCCATATTAGGACTTTCTGTGTTGCACCTGAGGGTGTTATATGGTATGCATGACAGTCTCAATTCTTTCTGAGATTTTCATGCTGGTATGGACCCATCATCATACCTGTGGCCCTAAGCCTATATATGAGTCAACATCTTTACAGTTGGCGGGGTCCAGATAAGAGAATCATCACCTTTCTCCATGCTGGGTTTATAACGAAGTACCCATTCCAACTGTGGCCAGATGTTTACATATGAGAGTCGCAATTCCAACCATAAACTGCATTCATGTGTGAAAGTCAGGACCTCACCAGTGGGTTCTGTTTATATGTGAGGGTGAAAATCAAAATGGTCAGGGGGGTGCAGGGGGTGCATACGAGAAACAAATTTCACCTGTGTGCTGGGCCCTGTGATGAGACTCTGTCCCACCTGAGGGCTTTATGTAATATGTGAGAGAGTGGATGATCTGAACGAGGAGACCAAGGGTTTTTTTTCATTTCCCTAAGTGTAGGTAGGAGAAGCAGGATCTCTCCTATTGGCTGGTTTGACATATGAAAGTCATCATTGCACCTGTGAGTTGTGCTCCAAGATACATGTCACAATTACACCTGCATATAGGAAGAGAGCAGGAGAGTAAAATCAGTTGGACGCTGGGCCAGGGATATGTCATCTCCCTGAGAACAGGAACCAGGCAACAGAGTCACATTACCTGAATGCTCAGGCATGGGTATGTTGCAATCCACTCCTTAAGTTAGGACCCAGGCAGCAGAGTCACATCACCTGGGTGCTGGCTTCAGTGATATACCAGAATCCCATCTGTGAGCTGGACACAGGAAACAGAGCTAAAATACTCGGGAGCTGGGCAGAGATGTATGTCACAATCCCACCTGTAGAAAGTGACAGGGATGAGATGAACAACTCCACACATGTCCAGATTCCATGTATGAGAATTTGTATGTTGGGCCTAAGTACACCAGTCCCAATCTCAACAGTGAACTGGATTCATAAATGAATCTTCTCTGGCTGACCGTGTCCCATTAGGAGAGTTACAGTCTCGCAGATGTAATGAATTTTGGTTTGAGAGTCACCCACCTACCTGTGGACAAGATCAATATATGAGAGTCAATTTTCTTTCTTTCTTTCTTTCTTTCTTTCTTTCTTTCTTTCTTTCTTTCTTCTTTCTTCTTTCTTTCTTTCTTTTTCTTTCTTTCTTTCTGCTTTCTATCTTTCTCTCTTTCTATTCTTTCTTTCTCTTTCTTTCTTTCTTTCTATCTTTCTTTCTCTGTTTCTTTCTTTTCTTTCTTTCTTTCTTTCTTTCTTTCTTTCTTTCTTTCTTTCTTTCTTCTTTGCTTTCTTTTTTTTTTTCCTCCCTTGAGACAGAGTCTCACTCTATCACCAGGCTGGAGTGCAGTGGGACAATCTCGGCTCTCTGCAACCTCTGCCTCCTGGGTTCAAGCGACTTTCCTGCCTCAGTTTCCTGAGTAGCTGGGATTACAGGTACATGCCACCATGCCCAGCTAATTTTTGCATTTTTAGTAGAGATGGAGTGGCCAGGGGCAGTGTCCCATGCCAGTAATCCCAGAACTTTGGGAGGTCGAAGTGGGTGGATCACTCGAGATCAGGAGTTTGACACCAGTCTAATCAATATGGTGAAACCCCGTCTCTGCCAAAAATATAAAAATTAGCTGGGCATGGTGGCATGAGCCTGTAGTCCCAGCTACTCAGGAAGCTGAGACAAAAAAATTGTTTGAAACTGGGAGGCAGAGGTTGCAGTAAGCCTAGATGGTTCCACTGCACTCCAGTCTGGGTGACAGAGCAAGACTCTGTCTCAAAATAATAATAATAAATAAATAGTAGAGAGACGGGGTTTTGCCATGTTGGCCAGGATGGTCTTGATCTCCTGACCTCGTGATCTGCCTGCCTCGGCCTCCCAAAGTGCTGTGATTACAGGTGTGAGCCACCGCGTCCGGCCGGTTGTGCTCATTTTTGAGGATGATAGCTCTTATTGTTACCAGAGTGTGCATGAGTGTTACAATTTCACCTGTTTGCTGGGCCCTGTTAGGACACTATGTACCTCCTGTGGGCCTTGTACAGTGTGCATTAAACATCATCCACTCTGAGGTCTTCATGCTGACATGAACCTATGATATTACCTGTGGCCATAAGCCCAGGTATGAGAGTCAGCATCTCTCCAGCTGGCTGGATCCAGACAAGAGGATCTTTATTTGGCTGTTACCTGGGTTCAGAAATAAGTCACTATCCCAACTGTGACTGGATGTTCACATATGATAGTTACAATTCCAACTGTGGACTGCATTCAGGTATGAGATTTAGACCTCCCTAATCAACTCTGTTCCTGTGTAAGAATGACAATTCTGATGATTGGTGGGTGTGCATACAGAGAACACAATCTCACCTGTGTTCTGGGCCCTGTGATGACACTGTACCAACTGAGTGCTTTACATGGTATGCAAGAGTGCTTATTTCCTCTGACCTTCATAGTAAAAGAAGACTCATAATTTTGCACGTTTTGTTATGCCTGGCTATGAGACAAAGTATCTCTCCTATTGGTTGGTTTAAGGTATGAATGTCATGTGACAATCTCACACTTGGGTAGTCAGCAAGCAGGAGGGTCTCATCACCTGGGTTTGTGTCAGGGATATGTCACAGTCTCCCCTGAGGACAGGGACAAGGCAAGAGAGTCACATCCCTAGGTGTTCTGCCAGGGATATGTTCTTGCTCCCTCTTGAAAACACGACACATGCGACAGAGTCACCTCACCTGAGTTCTGGGCCCAGCGATGTCACAATTTTCCCTGTGAACTAAGCGCTGGCAGGAGAAACACATCACCTGTTTGCTGGGCCCAGAAATATGCTACATTTTTCTTGTGAGCAGAGCTCAGGCAGAAATGGGGGGGATCACATTTTCTAGTTGATAAATGCGGAGCTATGTCACAAGGCCCCCAGTAGTCATGGCCTTGGCAGAAGCTTCCTATTGTCTAGGCGATTGGCCCAGTGATACATCACGATAGCTAAATTATGCAGGGCCCAAGGCAAAGAGGAAAGTCGCATCACCTAAGCGGTGAACAAAAAGATATGTCATAATGCCCATGTGGAAATGGCCCATGCAGGTGAGTCACATTACCTAGGTGTTGGACCCAGTGATATGTCACAATACACAATATATGCAGGGCCCAGCCAAGAGGGGAGAGTCAAGTCCCCCAGGTGCTGGGTCCGGTGATACATTGTAATCTCTCTTTGGTCAGAGCCCCAGCAGTAGAAGAAACTCACATCACCTCGATGCTGAAGTCAGCCACATGTCACAATACACCTGAGAAATGAGCCCAGGCAAAGAGTCACATCATTTAGGTGAGAGGCCCATAGATATTTTGCAATGCCTCCTGTGGGTAGCGCTCAGTAAAAGTCACATAACTTAGAGTCTGTCCCCAGCGATTTGTAAGAATCCCAGCTGTGAACAGCCACCAGGCAGGACAAGAGAGTCCCATCACCTGGGTGATTAGTGCACAGATATGTCACAATGCCCCCTGTAGGCAAAGCCTAGACAAGAGTTACATCACCTGGGTGTTGGACCCAGCAATATGTCAGAATGGCTCGTGCGGGCAAAGCACAGGAGAGAGTCACATAACAAATTGCCAGGACCAGTGTTAGGTCATGATATCCATTATGGGCAGTGACAAGACAGGAGAATAGAAGGATATTAACTATTAATTAGATGACAGATTCAGGGATATATCACAATCTCATCTGTGGGCTACACCCAGGCAAAAAGTCAAATCACTAAGGTGCTGGCTAGAGGTGTACTTCAGAATCACACCTGCAGGAAGGTCCATGGATGAGATTAACAATCCCACATAAGTGCCGGTTCTAGGTATGAGAGTCAACACTTCCGGTATGTTGCATCTAAATGCATAAGTCACAATCTCAATGGAGGAATGGGTTTTTTCCATGAAAGCCTTAATCCCTTTTGAAAACTGAGTTATCTTAATGTAGTCACAGCCTCACAAGTGTTTTGGATCTTGGTCAGGGAGTCACAGACTCACTTGCGGACAATATCCACATATAAGAGCGAATTTTCCAACTTTTGACTGCCTCTGGGTGTGAGTTTCAGAACATCAATTATGGTCCATGTTCGTGTGGGAGAATGACAATTTTGACAGATGGCTGGGCTCAGGCAGAAGACTTTCATCCTGCAGGTGTTGAGATAAAGGATACATCAAAATACCCAAAATATGCTGGGTGCAGGCAAAAGAAGAGGCTCACATTAGCTGGTTGCTAGGTCCAGTTATATGTCACCACCTCTCTTTTTGGCAGGGCTAAGGAAAAAGAGGAGAGTCAGAGGTAAATAAATGTCATAATGTCCCTGTGAGTAGGGCCTATGCATAAGAGTTGCATCACCTAGTCATTGAACCCAGCCATATATTGTAATACACAATGTATACAAGGCCCAGGAAAGAAAGGAGAGTAATATCACATAGGTACTGGGTCCAGCAATATGTCACAATATCCCCTGAGGGGAGGCTCCAGGCAACAGGGTAACATTACCTAAGTGAAGCGCCCAGAGAGATGGTTCAATGCCCCTGGTTGGTAGGACTTTGAAAAAGGAGAAGTTACATAACCTAGGAGCTAGACCTAGCTATGTGTCACATTCGTCTCCAAGATGGAGCCCAGACATGAGAGAAAAGTCACATGATGTAGGTACTGGGCAAAGTAATATGTCACAATCCTTATGTGAGCAGTCCCTAGGAAGAAGTAGAGAGTCACATAGTCTAGATGGTGGGCCCAGAGGTATTTGACGATGACTCCTGTAGGTAAGGACCAGGCAGAAGAATCACATCACCCGTGTGCTGTGCCCAGTTATAAGTCCCACTTCCTTCTGTGGGCATGACCCAGGCAGGGAGAAGAGTCACATCATCCCTGTGCTAGACCCAGAGATGTGTCACAATCTCTCTTATGGGCAATGCTCAGGTAAGAGAGGAGAGTCACTTCAAATAGGTGATGGACCCAGAGGTATTTTACGATGCCTTCTGTGAGCTCGATCCAGAGAGAAGATTCACATCAACATCAACTTGGTGCTAAGCCCAGCAACATGTCACAATCCCTTCTGTGTAAAGGGACCAGGCAGGAGAAGAGAATCACATTACCGGCTGATGAGCACAGAGATATCTCACAATGCCCCTGTAAGACAGGGCCCAGGCAGGGGAGTTACATGGCCTGAGTAGTGGACCCAGCAACATACCACAGTGTCCAATATGGGCAGCGCACAAGCCGGAGAGTCACAGAACCTGGGTGAGAGGCCAAGCTATATATCACAACGCTTCCTGTGGGCAGCACCAAGGCAGAAGAGGAGACTCACATCACCTGGGTGCAAGGTCCAGCGATATGTCAAAATGCTCACTGTGGGCAGTGCCAGTGAAGGAGAATAGAGTTACACCCTCAATGCGCTGGATCCAGCAATATGTTAATATCCCATCTGTGGGCTGGGTCCATGCAAGACCGTCAAGCCACTCAGGTGCTAGGCACTGGCAAATTTCACAATGAAAGCTGCAGAATGGTCCAGGAATTAGATTAACAATGCCACAGCTGTCTCAGTTGTAGGCATGACATTCAACACCTCCTGTATGTTGGGTCAAAGCCCAAGAATAATCATCTCAACACCAGACTGGATTTGTGCATGAGAGCCTCCATTCCTCTGCAGACTGACCTGTGTTCCTGTGAGAGGATGACAATAGTTACTGTTGGCTGGGTGTGCATATGAGTGTCACAATCTCACCTGTGTGCTCGGCCCAGTTAGCACGCTCTGTGTACTACCCAATGGCCCTATACAGTATGAATGAGAGTTGTAATCAACTTTGAGACCTTCCTAATGGTAGGGACCCATGATCGTACTTGTAGCATTAAGCCCAGGTGTCAGAGTCAACATCACTACAATTAACTAGGTTAGGATAGGAGAGTCTTCCCTTGCCTATGAGCTGAGTTTAGAAATGAGCCACCATTTCAACTCCGGTTGAATGTTTATATATGAACATGGGCCTAGCACCAAGGTGATGTGCGTCTTTGGCCTGGACACTTTAAGCAGGAGGCGATGTGACATATCTCTGGGCCTATCAACTATTTGATGTGACCTTCCTTTTTTACCTGAGCTGTCCCCATAAAAGAGATGTGACATATGTCTAGACGAAGCACCTGGGTGATGTGACTCTCCTTTTTTGACTGAGCCCTGTGTATTTTGGGTATTCTGACTTATCCCTGGAACTAATATCTAGAATATAACAAGATCCAGCATGGGCCCTGCCTAAAAAGTTTCTTGTGACAAATTTCTACGTGAATCACCTTGGAGATTTGACTCTTCTCTCTTACCTGAGCTTTGCCCATAAGAGAGATTGTTAAGTACCTCTGCAGCAAGCACCTAAATGCTGTGGCTCTACTTCCCTGCCGGTGTCATGCTCACAGATGAAAGCGTGGCTTATCGCTGTGTCCAGCACACCGGTTATGTGATTATTCTGCCTGATCTCTGCTCACAGGAGCCATTGTGACATATTCCTGGGCTGAGAAACTATTTAATACGACTCTCCTCAATGACCTTAACTTTGTGCATGGGATAAATTGTGACATATCTTTGGATCCAGCACCTAGGTGATGCGACTCTCCCTTTCTGCATGGGCTATGCCCACAGGAAGGAGGCTGGCTTATTGCCGTGTTGACAGCTGATGTGATATCTCTGTTCTTGTCTTCTTAGTTTTTAAGAATTTAAACAAGAAACACAAAGAAAAAAAATGCAGCATAATTTAATGGAAAAAAAATATTTGAAAGTTAAGTGCAGAATACAGTACACGGTGAGAGATATACTCCAGGGCGGGCTGCTCATAAGAGTGAGACAGTGTGGATTGTCGCTGAAGAAACCCCCTTATGGGAGTTTTACATTCTTATTAATAAGGAGAGGGGAAGAGGAGCTGCTAGTAAGCATGTCCTGAGTGGTCTTCTGGGTACACATGCGCAGTAGCTGTACATGCTTGTTCATGTGTTGCATGTCTTGTTAGCATCTTAGATCTCCACCCAGGAGTGTATTTCTGTTTGTTTGTTTGAGACAGAGTCTCGCCGTGTTGCCCAGGCTGGAGTGCAGTGGTGTGATCTCTGCTCACTGCAACCTCCGCCTCCTGAGTTCAAACCATGCTCATGCCTCGGCCTCCTGAGTAGCTGGGATTACAGGCATGCACCACCATACCCTGCTAATTTTTGTATTTTTAGTTGAGACGAGGTTTCACTATGTTGGCCGGTCTAGTCTCGAGCTTCTGGTTTGAAGTGATCCATCCTCCTCAGCCTGCCAAAGTGCTGAGGGTACAGGTGTGAGCCACCGTGCCCGGCTGGGGGGTGTATTTTTTGCTATTAAAATAAGCAAAACTTAAGTTTGAGGACAGGTAAAATCAAAATGCCCATGCTTTCTAGAACAGAAAGTCCTTAATAAGGATTGCTTTGCTTGAATAAGCCCAATTGCAATGCGAATGCTAAGGCTTATTGTGTTGGCTGTACAGTCAGCACGGTTTCTGTATCCCGAGATCATGGTCATTTTCTGGACTATCTATTCTGCCTCAATTTCACCCTAAGAGATTTTAGGGCCATAATCATATTTGAGGTTGAGGGGTTAGGCCATTTTTTTCTGGAGCTGTTTCCTGCTGAGTGGGTGTTATTCTGCCTAGCCTGCGCGTTAAAGTTTCCCCTGTGTGATCTAACAGGGTGTAAACCATGTTGTTCATGGGACCAGAGGGCAAGATATTGGCAGCCAAAGGTTGAAAGCCTCGCAAAACCATCACGCAAACATGGAGTTGCCGCAAGCAAGAGAGCAGGAAATCAGTTAACATTTCAAACAAAATTGGAAGAAAAGCAAAAGCTGAAAGTATGATAATGATTGGTACTATTAAAGAGAGCCAGGCAGGCAATGGACGTTGCTTTCATGTTCCCATGGAATTTCCTAGGGATTCAGCTTTGTCTGCCTGGGTGATGATATTATTAATCTTTTCTTGGACTAAACCAGACTGAATGATCTCAAAAACAGCATTCTTATTTTAGATATAAACATGTTCCTCTTTGCCCGGCTGGGAGAAGATCCCAGGCTCTTTGGTTTTGTCGGACTGCAGTGGCCATGGAGTCCCGACGTTGTTGAAGTCTATCGAGGCCTCTGCTGCTTGTCGGGGACCCACTGAGGTTTTCTGAGATAGTTTCTACTGGATTCCCGAGGCTCCACCTTATGGTGACATTTGTGCTGCAAAGGAATTCTGCATTAAAATGGTGAAAGCAGCAAAGTTTTAAGTCTTTTCTATTGTTTGCCAATAAGCAAAAGCTTTGTGCAGCTACGTGGTCAGCAGTCATTGGGTCCATTTATGGATGGAGAAGTTGAATGGTGGTCACAGTTAGAGCCTGGAAGCCTTCATTAAATGCGCTGGAGTTCTCTGAAAGCCATCAGAGCTGTTGCTTGCATTGGATTTGATCACTTATTGAGAAGAGAACAAGCACTCTGATGGTCCTCTCTCCATTTGAGACTTTCTGTAAGGGGAGCAATGTCTCTGGCCCTGCATGGTGTGAAGCTCCACACGAGTAACTACAGCTGGGCTGGTCTCTATTGTACCTGGCAAAGGCTGATAGAGAGGAGCATAAGGAGGAGGTGAAACAAGCTTAGATTCTACAGAAGACTCTGATAGTGTGGGGGATGCTGCGGATTCTAAAGGAGGTGTGGGCCCCTGAAGGCTCATGTGTGGAGCTCGTGTTGGGCTGTGGGGTCTCGGGTCGCTTCCTCTTAATAAGAGATGATCTTCTAATGGTTCTGAGGGGCTTTCTGGCTTACTAGGCTTTAGCCCACAGGTGCTGCATAGAGCTGGGTTTTGTTGTCAGGCCAGAAAGGTTTGCACATAGGATACTTCAGACCATTTTCGCTGATTTCCACAGAAAAGATCTACCTGTAGGATGGAGTTAAAATTCACAGTCTCATTCTCCAGCCATGTTTTGTTAGCTAATCTGTATGCAAGCTAAATAGTATTACAAAAGAAGATAAGTTTTTTCTTTTTTTTTTTTTTTTGGTTCATCTAGCCAAAAGCTGTTTCAATTTTTAAATATACATCCTGGGGATGTTTCAGTGACAGTAGAGGTAGCGGCTCCCATGGTGCCGAGAGAATCTTGCAACGTCAGAACATGTACTAAAGTCCAGGAGGCCATGGGCATCACAATGGGACAAGTAGAACCACCAAGGTGTCCAGCGCATCCCCTCGAGATCCCATTAACTGAAGCTCTAGGAGGTCATAGGCATTTGCCATACACCGTCCTAGCTCTCACCAGCGGTGAACATCTCCAGCCCTACCAAGATGACCCTCGCTTCTGGCTGGGGGGCAGATGTCTGGCTGAAAAGCCTCTCCCTAGTTTACTGGTTTGCCATTTATGATGCCCAATTACAACACCTGCAATGCTCAGATTCAAACCCCACGGCCGGGCACCTACCTCACTGTGCGTCTTTTGTTCAGCAAAGAAAACCTGTTGAAGAACAATTTCAAGGAGCTGGGAAATGCATAAAGCCTGAAGGGACAGGGTTCTCTTAATATTCCACTCAAAACTAAACAAAACAAAATTGTAAACAGAAAACCTGACCAGAAAACAAAGTACAATAGCCACTAGGTGGCGATCGAGTATTGCTGAAGGGACAGCAAACGATAAGCTGAGTCTGAACTGTGGCCAGAAAGATGTGAAACTAAGCAGCAAAGTAGCCCGAATATGAAATGTTGAGACCAACCCATGCGGTTAGTGTATTTATGGATAGTACAGACGCAGCAGCCAAAAGGAGAGCGGACATATATTCTCCCTCTAGAGAGTACAGGTGACTTAAACACGTTTCCCCCAGAACTTTAGTGAAACAGCGCTGGAACAAGCAGCGATAGTTAACCAGGTAGTCTGGAAGTGCCATAGTATTCACTGCAAGTAAAGGGAAACTGAAATTAATGAAGAGGACAAACCCCTCTCCGGGTCATGGCACCAGAAATGTTGATGGCTGATGTAATACCTTGGTTCTTCTTAGTTTAAAAGAATTTAAACAAGAGACACACAGCAAAAGAAGTACAGCATAATTTATTGCACACAAAAAAGAAAAGAATACGTTCAACATTAAGTGCAGAATAGACGGTACAATCTGAGAAAGAGATTCCAGGGCAGCCTGCTCACAAGAGTGAGATAGCATTAATTGTTGCTGGAGAAACCCTCCTGGGAGTTTCACATGATTATTCATAAGAAGACGGAAAGAAGTGTTATAGTAAGCATGTTTTGAGCGGCCTTGTGGGTACACACATGCAGTAGCTGTATATATTTGTGCATATATTGCATGTCTCATTAGCATGCAATGACATTCCACCCAAGAATGTGTTTTTACTATTAAAATGAGCAAAGGTTCAGCTTGAGGACAGATAAAATCAAAATGCACATGATCTCTAGAAGTAAAAGTCCCTTCAGAAGATAGTGGGTTTCAAACGACCCCAAGTGCTCCACAACTTAAAAATCGCTTCCACAAAGCTGGAACACTATCTGTTCCTGAGGTAACAGGTCCCATTTGTGGCTCTGAGCCACTGGCAAGCCAGGCCTGACTTGAGATGAGACTATTGATTTCAAGTGTAAAATGCCTAAATAGTCAGCAGCTTCAGGTTGCATTTTGGAGCTCGTCCACTTAAATGGGTTGATGAAAATGGCTCACAAGACTCACGCCTTGGAAATGGGGTTTTCTTATTTGCTCTTAGCAGATTTTCTGCAACCCAGTAATTAACCTTCCTGATGCCTCGACTTTCACATTCGTGAAAAAGGCGCCATTGGGAGTGACGTTTCCAGGAAGGCACAGCCCTTGTCAGCCCCTGCAGAGCTACGAAGCTGTTCACAAGCAGGCCAGGTGGAAGATTTCTCTAAAAAGCGATTGAGCATGCGCTCTGGCTAGAGAAAAAAGAGGGCTGCGGCACAACGGACAGTGTCTCTGACATCAGGACAGTTTCCACAGCAGTTTAGGAAAGAAGGCAGCGCCCTGGGCTCCAGAAGGTACAATGCTCTGGAAGGAACCCTGGCTGCAGCTGAAAGAGGAACCTGAGAAGCATAGAGCCAATCGGCTGAGGACAACCCTCCCGATTTGGGCAAAGGTAAGGTGTCTTCGTAGGGTAATACCCTCCTCAACGCTCAGCCCAGACCTGCCCTCCAGGTCCACCTCTGTACTCACTGTCCGTGTCAAAGAGTCGGCATAGCATAAGAACTCAGCAGTGCTTTGGACACTGGGAAGTCCACACTGCTCTGTCCCTCCCTCCAGGGCTATGCACCCTGGATCCTGGTACATAATGGGATTATAGTTCTAAAGCCTACCAACAAACAGGCTGAGAGCAGTTAACAGACTACAGCTCCCAGCGTATTATGTGGGGCGTGTACCACTTTGCCCCTTCTTCCAGGGCTATGCCTCATCCCAGAGACTGGCGCATGCTGGGATTGTAGTCCTGTAGCCCTTTGACCAAAGGCCTGGGAGTGTTTATGAGAATACATCTCCCAGCAAGCCTAGGGAGGCGCACACAACCCCGTCTCTTCCTCCAGTGACACTCATTGTCCCTGAGACAGGTGCATGCTAAGATTGTAGTCCTGAAGCTCTGCGACCAAAGGGGTGGGAGTGTTTATGAGCATGTATCTCCCAGTAAGCCTAAGAAGATGCACACAGCCCCGCCTCTTTTTCCCCTGACGCGCACTGTCTCTGACCCCAGTGCATACTGGGATGGTAGTCCTGCAGCCCTGTGACGAAAGTTCTGGGAGTCTTTATGAAACTACATGTCCCAGGAAGCAGAAGGAGGCGTCCACAGCCTAGTCTTTTCCTCTAGTAGTGCGCACTGTCCCTGAGCCGGGTGCATGCTGGGATTGTAGTCCTGCAGCCCGGTGATGAAAGGTCTGGGAGTGTTTATTAGACTACATCTCTTACCAAGCCCAGCGAGACGCGCACAACCCTGCTTCTTTCTCCAGTGACGCGCACTTTCCCTGAGCCTGGTGCATGCTAGGATTGTAGCGCTGCAGCACTGTGACCAAAGGACTATGAGTGTTTATGAGACTGCATCTCCCACCAAGCCCAGAGAGGCGTGTAGAGCCTCGCCTCTTCCTCCACTGATTAGCGCACGCTCCCTGAGCCCCATGCATGCTGGGATTGTAGTGCTGCAGCCCTGTGACCAAAGGGCTGGGAGTGTTTATGAGAATACATCTCCAAAAAAGCATAGCGAGAAGAGCACAGGTCCACCTCTTCCTCCAGTGACGCGTGCTGTCCCTGAGCACGGTGTATGCTGGAATTGTAGTCCTGAAGCCCTGTGACCAAAGGGCTGGGAGAATTAATGAGACTACATCTCCCAGAAAGCACAGCAAGGCGCTCACACCCCTTTCTCTTCCTCCAGTGAGGCAGACTGTCGTGGTGCCTGGTGCAGGCTGGAATTGTAGTCCTACAGTGATGTGATGAAAGGGCTGGGAGTGTTTATGAGACTACCTCTCCCAGCAAGCCCAGCGAGGCACGCACAGACCTGCCTCTTCCTCCATTGACTTGCACACTCTCCCTGAGCCCGATGTATGCTGAAATTGTAGTGCTGCAGCCCTGTGGCCAAAGGACTACAGTGGTTATGGGACTGCATCTCCCAGCAAGCCCAGCAAGGCAAGCACAGATCCACGTGTTCCTCCAGTGACACACACTGTCCCTGAACTCACTGCATGCTGGGATTGTAGTCCTGCAGCCCTATGACCAAAGGGCCAAGAGTGTTTATAGACTACATCTGCCAGAAAACCTAGCGAGACACACAGGCCCCACAGCTTTTCCCAGTGACGCATACTGTTTTTGATCCCGATACATACTGGGATTGTAGTCCTGCAGCCCTGTGACGAAAGGTCTGAGAGTCTTTAAGAAACTACATCTCCCAGGAAGTGCAGCAAGGTGCGCACAACCTTCCCCTCATTCTCCAGTGAAGGGGAACGTCCGTGAGCCCCAAGCATGCTGGGATTGTAGTCTTATAGCACTATGAGCAAAGGGCAGGGAGAGGGCAGGAGACTACATCTCCCAGAAAACGTAGGGAGAGGCACACAGCCCCTCATCTTTTCCCAGTGACGCAACCTTTTTTTATCCCGATGCATTCTGGGATTGTAGTCCTGCAGCTCTGTGACAAAAGGGCTGAGTCTTTATGAAACTACATCTCCCAGCAAGCGCAGCGAGGTGCGCACAACCTTCCCCTCATTCACCAGTGACGCGGCCTGTCCATGAGCCCCAAGCATGCTGGGATTGTAGTCTTATAGCACTATGACCAAAGGGCAGGGAGAGGCCATGAGACTACATCTCCCTGGAAGCCCAGCAAGGTGCACACTGCCCTGCCTCTTTCTCCTTAGACTAGCGCACTGTCACTGAGCTGGGTGCATACTAGGAATGTAGTCCTGCATCCCTGTGAGCAAAGGGCTGGGAGTGTTTATGAGAATACATCTCCCAGTACTCCCAGGAGGTGCACACAGCCCTGCCTCTTCCTGCAGTGACCGGCGCACTGTCCCTGAGCTGGGTGCATGCTGGGATTGCAGTCCTGCGCTCTATGACCAAAGGGCTAGGAGTGTTAATGAGACTACATCTCCCAAAAAAGCATAGCGAGAAGCGCACAGCCCTCCCTCTTCCTCCAGTGACGTGCGCGCTCCCTGAGCCCAGTGCATGCTGGAGCTGGAAGTCCAGTCCTTCAGCCCTGTGACGAACGGGCTGGGAGGGTTTATGAGAATACATCTCCCAGCAAGCCCAGCGAGTAGCAAATAACCCTGCCTCTTCGTCCAGGGACGCGCAATTTCCTTGAGCCCGGTGCTGGCTAGGATTGTAGTCCTGCAGCCCTGCGACCAAAGTGTTGGGAGTGTTTATGATAATGCATATCCCACCAAGCCCAGCGAGCCGTGGACAATCCCGCCTCATCCTCCAGTAACGGGCAGTATCCTTGATCTTGGTGCATACTGGGATCGTAGTTCTGCAGCCCTGTAATAAAAGGTCTGGGTGACTTTATGAAACTACATCTCCCAGCAGGCCAAAGGAGGCGCACAAAGCTTTGCCTCTTCGTCCAGGCACACGCACTGTCCCTGATCCTGTTTTTGATCCCGATACTGTTTTTGATCCTGATACATACTGGGATTGTAGTCCTGCAGCCCTGTGACAAAAGGTCTGAGAGTCTTTATGAAACTACATCTCCCAGGAAGCGCAGCAAGTTGCGCACAACCTTCCCCTCATTCTCCAGTGAAGGGAATGTCCGTGAGCCCCAAGCATGCTGGGATTGTAGTCTTATAGCACTGTGAGCAAAGGGCAGGGTTTATGAGAATACATCTCCCAGCAAGCCCAGCGAGTAACAAATAACCCCGCCTCTTCCTCCCGTGCATGACGGGAATGTAGTCCTGCAGCCCTGTGACAAAAGGGCTGGGAGTGTTTATTAGACCGCATCTCTCAGCAAGAAAAGCCAGGCCTGCACAGCCCCGCCTTTTCCTCCAGTGACGCGCACTGTTCACTAAGGAGTGCTCATGAGATAACATTTTCCAGCAAGCCCAGCGAGTCATGCACAGATATACCACTTCCTCTAGTGACGTGCACTGTCCCTGATTCCGTTGTATGTTGGGATTGTGGTGCTGCAATCCTGTGATCAAGGGGCTGGGAGTCTTTATAAGACTACATCTCCCAGCAAGCCCAAGAGGTGCTCACAGCCATGCACCCCCCTCGTGCCCCACTTTTCCTTCAGTGCCGTGCACTGTCCCATGAACCTGGTGCATGCTGGAATTATCCTGTTGCGGGATTCAGGAGGACCAGAGAGATCTCGGGTTGAAACAGTAGAATCTTTATTGAGTGCACTCAGGACCAGCTGACTCACGTGAAAAAGACTGGGCTTGGAACAAAGACAGCACCTGACTTTTATACACACTTCACAAAAGGGGGTGGGCTGGCTTGAAGCAAACTTACAGTGGCGTGAAAGCAGGAATACAGAGGCAGGAAAAAGACATGATTGCACATGACTGTTGCCAAGCAACCCACATGTCCATTATCTAGGTTTCCCAGGGCATTGGCTTATCCTATAACCCTCACTATGGTGAGCTGCAGTTCAGCCTACTCAGGCTTCTCATGACTTTCAGTGTACTTCTTAGATAAAACAGAATACTTGAAGTCACTAATTACCGAGAACAAGAATCTATAAACTCATTCCATAAAACAAAGGAAATTTGTTTTTCTTTTCCCTGTGTTGGGGGAGTGTTGGGAGAGCCTCCAGCGCACATTACATACTATTACCAAGACTTTTCCTGGGTCTGGGCTGTGCCTATTGCTGCCTCTGGGACAAGTCAGCCTAATACAAGAAAACTTATTTCAATTTCCTTCCTTAGTCCCGCAGCCCTGTGATCAAAGTACTGGGAGTGCACAGTTACACATATGTTCACTTGTCATGAGACTGTTTTCCTTTACCCCCATGAGAATACTTATAATAGCTTCTTTCAAATCTTATCTACTGATTAGAGCATCTTGCACTTCTTGAGAATAGGTTCTATTGTCTGCTTTTTATCTTGTGAATCGATTACATTTTCATGCTTCTTCACGTATCTCATGAATTTTTAAATTGTGTAATAGGAACTACAGGGACTCTGGATTCTGTTGTATTCCTTTGAAAATTATTATTTTAAGAGGGAGTTAGTTTGAATAGATTTAAACCCCAATCCTTGTCTATTCTACAGTGGCATAGCTAAAATCTTCAGTTCTTCTAAACAGTGTGCTTTTCTATATAGCAAAATATAGTATTTTATTAACTTTATTATAATTATCTGTGAAATAGTTATTCAACGAACTAGTCTACTTCATTATTACTGGAAGCCAGAACCTCAGTTGTGTTCACTTTTTGGATTTTATATAAGTGAAATTATATAATATGTATACTATTACATCTACTTTCTTCTATGCAACTTTATATTTATGATATTAATTCATGCTATTGCAGATAGCTATAGCTTGGTTATTTAAAATATATTTTTTACATTGTGGTAAAGTATATATAAAATTAACCATTTTAGCTACTTTAAGTGTGCAGCTGAGAAAAATTAACTACACTCACATTGTTTTGCAACTATTATTCCCATTCATAGGGACCTTCTTTCAACTTCCAAAACCAAAATTCAATGCATATTAAATAAAAGCTCCCTGTGACTCCCCCTCCAGCTCCTAGGAACCACTCTTCTACTTGGGTTGCCAGAATTTAACTACTCTAAGTATCTCATAAGTGGAATGATACAGTATTTGTCCATTTATGACTGGCTCATGTCACTTTGCACATTGTCCTTAAGGTTCGTGCATGACGTACTATGTGTCAGAATTTCCTTATTTTACATAACTGAACAATATTCCAATGTATGTATAAATCACATTTTATCTATTTATTCATTGATGATAATTCAGACAACACGGGTAATTCAAAAACCTTTTGGGTGATGTGAGTAATGCTGCTGTGAACCTAGGTGTACGTGTAGTATTTTGTGTCTTTGCTTTCACATCTTTTGCTACATACCAAGATGTGAAATTGCGGAATCATATGGTGATTTTATGTGTAAATTTTTTAGTTACTATGCTGTTATTTTATAGCAGCTGCAGCATTTTACATTTCCACCAACAGCGTACAAGGGTTCTAATTACTCCACGTCCTCACCAACACACAAGTGTTGTTTTGATTTTCTGTTTTGTTTTGTTTTCTTTTGGTAGTAGCTATGCTGATGTGTATTAAGTGATATATCATTTGGGGTTATATTTGCATTTTACTAATGATTAATTTTGTTGAGCACCTTTTCATGGACTTATTACCCACTTCACATAATTTTTAGAGAAGTGTCTAAGTATTTCACCCATATTTTAAACAAGTAGTTTGTTTTATTATTGCTGAATTGTTCTTTTTATATTCTGGATAGAGTCCTATTTATCTATTTGTCTTTAGTTCCTTGTGTTTTTGGTGTCCTGTTAAAAAAAAAATCACTGCCAAATCCAGTGTTATGACATGTTTTACCTACATTTCATACTAAGAATTTTGTAGTTTTAGCTCTTACATTTAGGTTTTTGATCCCGTTAGTTAATTTTTTCTTATCGTATAAGTTAAGGGTCCAGCTTCACTCTTTCACATGTGGGTACCCAATTTCTCCAGCACTAATTGTTGTAAAGGCAGTTCATTTCCCATAAAAATCATTTGACCATATATATGAGGGTTTATTTATATTGGCTTTCTATATTACTCCATTAGTCTATTTGTAGCATGCTATTTTGGAATTTTGTAGTACGTTTTGAAATCATTAAGTGTGACTTCTATAACTTTGGTATTTTTTTAAATTATTTTTGCAATTTAGGGCCCCTTGAGATTCCCCATAAACTTAAAAATTGATTTTTTTATATCTACACAAAAGTAATTGGCATTTTACTTCTTGGTTACTTCCTAAGTATTTTATTCTTTTGATGCTATTGTAAATTGAATTGTTTTCAGAGTTTCCTTCTCATATTATTCATATTACTACATAAAACAGTTTTTTATGTTGATTTCGTATGCTACTATTCTGCTGAATTTGTTAGTTTTAATATTTTTTGTGTGGAATCTTTAAGATTTTCTACATAAAAGAACATATTTTCTGTACAAATTTTGATGCAGTTTATTTCATTGTCTTTTTAAATTTCTCCGAATGAAACTTGTAATACTCTGTTGAATAAAAGTGGCTGGCAAGAGCAGACAGTCTGTCTGTCTTCTGAGCTTAGAGGAAAGAATTTTGGTCTTTTCCTCTAGAACATGTTGTTTGCTGTGAGTTTTTATATGTGAATTTTACAAAGATGATTTTCTTTTATTCATAATTTATTGTGTTTTATTATAAAATATTTTGAATTTTGTAAAATACATTTTCTGTATTAATGAGATAAAGTTTTCTAAAAATTTTGTTAATGTGGCATATGCATTGATTAATTTTCATATGCTAAAACTTTTGTTAAGAAAGGCTAGCTAAGTGAACCAGTGAGACTGGAAAAAGAATAAAGAAATCTATACTGGTTGTGATCAATTAGTTGTAAACACCACTGCACTGAAACCAGCCAAATGCTAAAACTTCCTTGCATTCCAATAATAAATTCCCCTTGGTTGTGGGGTGTAATCTTGCTAGTATACTGCTGAATGTATTTAGCTAGGGTGTTGCTGAGTAGTTTTGCATCCATGTTCATAAGGGATATTAGTCTATGTGTTTTTGTAGTCTCTTTGTCTGGCTTTAGTATGAGGTAATGCTGGCACCATGGAATAAGTTTGGAACTGCTCTCTTCAGTTTTTTGGTAGACTTTGGAAAGGATTTTTCTTCTTTAAATGCTTGATCTAAATCACTAGTGAAGCCAACAAAACAAGGGCTTTTCTTCATGAAGAGGTGTTTAATTACTGATTCCATTTCCTTAGCAGATTTTTATCTATTCAGATTTTGTATTTCTTTGTAATCAAGTCTTGTATAACTAGGAATCTGCCCACTTTATCTAGGTTTTCCAATTTATCATCCTATCATAGTTCACAGTACACTTTTTAAAACATTTTATTTCTTCGAATTAGTATTAATGTCCCACTTTCATTTCTCATTTTAGTATGTGAATATGCTGTTAATTTTTTGTGTGTGTAGCTGAAAGTTTGCCAGTTGTTAATTTTTTGAAGAACTGAGAATGAACTTCTGGTTTTTTGGAATTCTGTTGTTTGTATAATCTCTATTGCATTTCTCTCTGCTAAAATTTTTAATATATTCCTCTTTCTCTTTGCTTTGCATCTAATTTGGTGTTTTTTCCTAATTTGCTAGGTGATAAAGTTATTATTTATTTGAAATCTTTGTTCTTTTTAAATGTATTTTAGCTGCAAACTTTTCATCTTAGCACTGTTTTTGCTGTTTCCCATAACTTTTGATATGTTTTGTTTCATTTTTCTTCCTCTGTAAGTATGTTCTACTTCTTCTGTGATTTCTTCCTTTACTTATTGGTTGTTTAATTTATACAATTTTGTAAACTTTCTAGCGTTTCATCTGTTATTGATTTAATCTGAGATCCACTATACAGCCCATCCTGGAGAACTCCCGTGTGCATTTGAGAAGAGTGTGAACTCTCTTTTGTTGGATGGAGTATATCGTATATATCTGTTAGATCAACTTGGTTCATTGAGTTAGTCAAGTCCTCTATTTCCTAATTTATCATCTATCTCATTTTTCTATTCATTACTCAAAGTGGAGTATTAACATCTTCAACTATTATTTTAGACCTACCTATTTGTCCCTTTAATTCTGTCAACTTATGCTTTCTATGTCTAAATGTTTTATTATTAGGTATGTAAGTGTTTAAACTATTTCTATCTTCTTGCCAAATGGACATTCTATGACTATATAATGTCTTATTGTCTCTTGTAACTTTTTAAGTCTATTTTTCTGCTATTAATATAGTCATCCTCAGTCTCTTTTTCATACTATTGGTATAAAATAATTATATTCTTCCTTTTTTTATAACCCTGAAGTCCTGTGGAAAGCTAAAAGCAGCACTACTTAATTTAAAAAGTGGAGAAATCTTAAATCGATAGCTTAATGTTTGTAAAAGCATTTAAATGGAAATGAACTACCCAGTCCACCAGGAACAAAGGATATCAGTTGGGTCTAAGAATAATCATGCCAAAAAGCTCTAGGAGGAAAAGCTGCTGGGAATGAGGACTGTGATAATGGTCTTCGGGATCAAGAAGAAAATGGGGAAATGGGGATGCTCAGGGCCAGGTACACGCTTAGCCAAAGGCCCACAAAACCCTAAGCTCTCACCTCTGTATTTTAAACTCTGCACAAGTAGAAAGTAGAGGCGTAAGGAGAGTTGTAACTTTACGCTGATTGGTAAAGGCGTGCTCCAACACACATACATAGATCCCAGGTGAAAAAATCAGAGATTTATTTTTAGTGAGGGTTACAAAATCTGGAGTCTTACTTTCCAATTAAGGTTTAGTGAAAATATTTGGGGAGATTTGCATTGATCAATTCATCCTGAAGTCAAGAAAATCTGTATTTTGTCATTTAGAGCCTCCAGTAAAGGATTAGCCTCCACCTAGAGGTTTTCTTTGGCCTTTTGGACTCAGAGCCATCTTGACACTACTACTGGTTATGCTGATTTGAAAGTCAGTTAAGAGCTTGCTACAGAACTCCTGACAAACTAAGTTTGACCTATAGCGGGCTAGGGCATCCCCAGCTGGTTGAAATTTTGTGCCTCCTTCTATCGTCTGAAGCAAAGCTGCTGTCTCTGTGGGGCCCCCAATTGACTGAGCATTTCCTGTATGACTGGTCCTGGTTCACAGATGAGTCAGGAAAGCTGAAACCTCATGATGTCCACTGGGCTGCTGTGGCTGTTTAACCTGTGCCAGCCATACAGAACCTGAAATGAGTGGTTGCTCCTCTCAAAGGTCAGAACTCAGGGTTTGGGGTAATTGCCCATATTCTATCTGTTTGGTTATCTACAATGGAAACCGTAGACTGTCTGAATGTCTTTAGGGCTGCAAACCGGAAATAATCTAGATGCTGATCTAAATGGGCCACTCATCTAGAAGTCCATGGTAAGCGTTTGTTTTCTAGAGAGTAACCACAATCAAGCTGCAGATTGAGCCTAAATCTGTGTCTAACACAGAGTCTAATACTGCAAGCCAGACTTGGGGTTGCTGGTGAAAGTTGACCTATTTGTCTCATGGTTGAACAATTCCTAGACCATACCTAGCAGAATAACCAGAAGTGGACTTTTAGCCCACTTCTTGAGATATCAGTCACCACTGTTGACATCTTCAGCATAACAGTCAGCTGACTCCAGCCATACCATGTGTCCCTTGAAGCTAATCTGTCCCACCTTTTAGGCTTTTCAGACCAATTGAGATCTGACTTTTGGCATTTATCACCACATCTACTAAAACTGGCCAACTCTATGATGTTCCCTCCTTTTCCACGCATGTTGGTTAGATAATTTGTTGAGTAGGTATGCTTTTCTCTAAAAGGGGATTATCTGTTCCTGACTGCCTCCAGGATAAGGATGAAATGGTTGGGGGATCTAGGAATCTATTTCTCAAATTTGGAATTTCATGCTAATAATTCCTGGGTGAAATGTCTTTCTTTCCCATAACTGCAATTCTAGGCCAGCCTGGCTTGTGTACACTCTGAGTTGCATCCCAGCCTAGTAGCAGTTATGGGACTCCAACTTAGTTCTGGTTAAGTTTTATGTAAATATTCTTGTCTCTATTTTACCTGGCTCTACTAGATAGAATGTCTAGAAAAAAGTAGAGGGCGACTAGAATTAGGTGAGATTATAGGTACCGGAATGAGACCACTGATCTGTGGAGGTAGAGGGAGAACCTGGAACCTGGGGAATGAACATCTTAGACCTCGGAAGCTACGGCAAATGGTGGGACATTAACAACTTTTTTTCTTTCTGAATAACCCCTTGTGAGGCCCACAAAAGAGTCTGGGAATACTATTAGTTTGACCAGACGGTGAAGCAGAGGCTGTGTATTCAGCTCCTTTTGGCCCTCACATTACTCTTAAGAATACTTTGAGACTATTCTATCTCTCTGTGATGTAGGCATAAAATTCTAGTGGACAGTGTGCATTCTCGGTGCCCAAGGCTCAAGGATACAGTTTTTCAGATGATGGACAACCATTGATTTTTCCTGAAGAGACTTAGTACCCTGTGGCTGAGCTTAAGCGAGACTCCAAGCAGCATTGATTGCATTTTCTTCTTCCTCTATGAACTGGGATTTCTCCTTCTGTTTTTCTACTACCTAGAGATGAATCTGTATTTGTCAATATTTAGGTAAATCAGAGACATAAATCAGGTAAGGAACAGTAGACACAGCTTCTAGCATAGCTGGACTCTTGCCTATTTCTCTTCTCACTTTATGACATCAATTATATTGGCACAGAGAGATACCCTTCGGTGGTGTCTTTCAGGAGCAATTAGAGAAGCATACTTCTAGAGAAGCTGGTAGGACAGGGCAGGAGGGCCAGTGAGGATCAAAGCTTCTGTCCAAATTTTTGAGCCTAGCTGTGTGTGCCAGATGAATCCAGGAAAGATCCCAGATCCCTGGAAGGGATTATTAAGAGAGGATCCATTAGATTAGAACGCTAGGGTGGGTGTTCATCCGTCACCTTCTGAGTGGGATTTTCAGGGTTAAGTCTGTGGCAGGGCTGCAGAGAAACACTCGCCTGGGAAAGCCTCTGATCATGGGCAACATAGGTGGCTCCGGCACAGGCAGAAGTCCTCTATTTGAGGAGCATCATACGCGTGTGGATGTGTCTGTGCTCTTCCTCAGCAGAGCACCATTGACTGAATGATTGTTTGAGAATTACACATAAAGAGCCCTATATTATTTGGAATTTAGTAAATTTTGGAACAGAAACAAACAATATTACCTACTTTCAAATTGAATAACAGCATGAGCAACTTCCAGGAAAATGTCACAGGAGGAAACTCCGGGCCTTGCTCATTCCCGGAAACCTTGAACATCCTGATACAAGCTCTAGGGTTAAACTTATCAACACTTAGTTTTTTAGCATATAGATTTTTATTTATAAAAAAATATTTTCTTTGGACCTTTATTTTGTTATATGCCATGAAGAATAAATCATTTATTTCCTTTGTGATAAGAACAACACATTTTTACACCTCATGTATTAGTGATGCCATCCTCCATGTAGTTTTTGTTGCTATGGCCTGAATGTTTATGTCCCCTTTCAAATTCCTATGTGGATAATTTTAGGCATGTGGCCTTTGGGGAAGTGGTGAAGCCAAGAGTTCTTCATCTTCATGAATGGAATCAGTGCTCTTTCAAAGGAAGTTGAAGGGAATGCCCTTGTCCCGTGTGCAAGATGGTACCATCTATGGGGAACAGGGCTCTCACCATCTACTAAATTTGCTGCTGCCTTGATCTTGCACTTTCCAGCCTCCATAACTGTGAAAAATACATTTCTGTTATTTATCCTTTACCCAGTCTAAAGTATTTTGTTATAGCAGCCTGGATGCACTATGACACTTTCTTAGGCACTATGATTTATTTCTGAATTTTTGGTTTCAGTGACCTGTGAGTTTTTTAATCAATCAAGATTTTTCACAGGGCTTGTCAGTCTTGTTTTTTTTTTTTTTTTTTTCAGAGTTTTCTTGTCTATTGTTACTTGTGTTTTCATCTATATAATATTTTAAGGCCGGGTGTGGTGGCTCACGCTTGTAATCCCAGCACTTTGGGAGGCCGAGGCGGGTGGATCACGAGGTCAGGAGATCGAGACCATGGTGAAACCCCGTCTCTACTAAAAATACAAAAAAAAAATTAGCCGGGCGTGGTGGCGGGCGCCTGTAGTCCCAGCTACTCGGAGAGGCTGAGGCAGGAGAATGGCGTGAACCCGGGAGGTGGAGCTTGCAGTGAGCCGAGATTGCGCCACTGCACTCCAGCCTGGGCGACAGAGCGAGACTCCGTCTCAAAAAAAGAAAAAAAGAAAATAATAATAATAATAATAATATTTTATAGTAACATGTACTTCCAATATTTAATGGTATCTGTATAGGAACAAAATTGAATTTATAAATAAACTTAAGGACAACTGATGTTGATAAAACTGAGTTTTTCTGCCTAAGAATATGATACAAACTGTCTATTTGCTTATGTCTACATTCAGATATTTCATAAACTTTCTATGTTTTTTCTCATATTCTGTACACATTTTTGTAATATTTATTCCAGTTTATTTTATTCTGCTGAAAAGTAATTTGAGACACAATGAAATTGTAAAGCGTTTATTTGAGTAACAGCAATTGATAAATTATAAAATACCAGACCAAAAGATATTTAGTGCTTCACTGACATTGTAAGAAGCAAGTATTTATTGGAAAAATGTAGAAACAAAGAAATCATTTGATTGGTGGTAGCACAACTTTTTTTATTGTTTTTTGTTTGTCTGTTTACCTTGTTGGACAGTTTCTATTTATATAAGGTTGTTGGCTACTCTTGATTGGTTGAGCTTCATTTCTCTTTTTTAAATAGGCAGCTACAAGAAATAATTTAAGTTTTGCTTGTATTTGCAAATCAAGCAAGGCTGAGGTCACTTATGAGACCTAACTAATTTTGTCTGCTCAGAGATTATTGAGAGATGATCCCCATTTTAATTTTCTTTAACAAATTTTCTGTACTTTTATTTTCCATCCAAACTGTAAGTTATAAATTATTATTCTTGTACATAGGTAGGCCCATGTTGTGTGTGCTTTGAAGACATGTCCTGCTTTCAAACTCATTTGTATTATGTTATTATTGAATTTGCCCCATTTATTGGAATTATAAACTGCAATGTCCCAACTACAAGAGGTATGAGTTCTGAGGAGATCACAGTAAAGATGAATCAGAAGTGAAAACAGTTCTCCAACCCACACACGAAGTACAAACAAATTTCACATGGATACAATGAATAATTATCTAAAATTTAAAATACCCTGAAAACATTGTTTATCTCATTACTATGTAATATGGAAATTACAAGACAAAAAAACCCAAAGATTTATTTTTAAAATAGAAATGAAGCTCTTTATATGATGAAATAGTCCATAATTTAAATGTAAAAAGCCAATAGGAAATATATGAAATAAAATAAAATTATATGTAAAAGTGACAATGCCTGTATTAGATTTAACAATATCTTACAATAAAATAAGTTGAAACCTACAAAATAGAAGAAACTTTAAAATTAGGCAAATATTACGAGCCAGGTGAAGAATAAATACATATGTCAATAAGCATTTAATGTATTTTGTCTTAGATTTTATAAGAAATAATAAAAAGTAAACAAACCAATAGCATGGTAGTTTCACCCTGATTGATTCAAACTGAAAAAATATTACTATTTCTCCATTAGAAGTTGGATTTATGGATTGGCCTCATCCTGCATTCAAGGCACTTTGGCCAGGACCCAACACTCATTGCCAAGAGTCAGCAGGCTAGAAGTTTGCTTTTAAGATGTTCCCCGGCCTGCGACCAAGACACTTCGTCCTGACTACTTCTTCAACTCTGACATAGGTTTTCCTGATATAAATGCAAACCCAGCTCTATACCTACCAAGCATCTACGTGGCTAGAGCTGCAAATTGAGAATTTAGGCACTAGGCAAGAGGTCTTCCCAGGTTTCCAAGCAGACTTTTAGAATTTCCCACAAATACTGACATTGTCTTTTTCAGACCCCATCTCCCAAAGAGAATCAGAGAGGCGGTCTGGAAGCCATTTAGAATCTCCAGCCTCCAACCTAGTAACAATGGACTTGGCTATAAAGAGGCAACCTACTGACCTCAAAGACAGCAGCCCAGATTCTGGGCATTGAATTCCTGCCTCCTCATGAAAGATCTCATCTGAGTCACATCAGAGCCCACACTCTTCTTCAACATTCACCTTCCAGACACGTTCCAAAACAGCCCCTCAGAATTGTCTTGAGATGAAACAAAAGGAGATGAAGCTCCAGGTTTGGAATGCTTGCCTCGTTCCTCCCTCCTGAGAAGTCTACACCTGCTGGTTAGAGCTCTCACACCTTAGGGAGCCCGGCCTCTCAGAGCACATCCTCTAACAGCACCTCCCGGCCTTTTCCTCCATGGAGGACAGTGCCCAGGAATTACAGGGAATACATGGCCTCCACTCTCACGTGACTTGATTGACTGATGAACTGATGTCTGAGGAGGAAAAATATGCAGGGAACAGCCTGGGTTTTTGAATCCCTGTTTCCCCAGCTATGATGACTGTGCAAATGGTGGGAGAATCCCCAAGTATTATTGGGTGGTAGACAGACACTGCCTAATGAAATTAAGTAAATGTAAGGTGACTTGAAAGGGAATTTATCATATGTCATATACAAAATTTAAGTTAGTGAACTTTATTTAAAAACAGTCACAATTTGTAAGGGCAATAAAATATAATTTTAACAGGAAGCTATGAAAATTATCGGCACTTGCTATGTAAATGAGTGAGTTTGGGGTAACTAACTGAAGGTCATGAGCTTGATATCTGCTACTTAATTTCCTAAGACATTTACTTGGAAATGGTTGTCATTTTTGCTCTTACTATATGAAAATTTTTGCTTGCAAAGGGCATTTCTATGAAAGAAAAAGCAGAAATTTTGCCAATTTCGATTATTAAAACAATAAAATTCGTTGGTTTGTTATTCTTAACAAAATGTTCCTAAAGATGGCACATAGTACCCATGCTTTGATCTTTTTTTTTCCCACCTTAGGTCAACTGCTTTTCATTTTATTCATCAAACTGTATTTACTGAAGATAGACACTGCAGTCGTCATGTACCTTATGGATTTGTACTTTGTTAGAAATATGAATTCTCAGGCCGAGTATATTGGCTCACCCCTGTAATCCCAGCACTTTGCGAGGCCGAAGCAGGGGGATCACCTGAGGTCAGGAGTTCAAGACCAGCCTGGCCAACAAGGCGAAACACCATCTCTCTACTATTTACAGTTCACATTGTACCTTGCAATGAATATACATTTTATCCAAAAAGCCTAAAAAATAATGAAATTGGGGGTGGGGGCATGGATGGAAGTTTAGCTAAAACAAAAATGACACATGACTAGTAGCTGTTAAAACTGGGTGACTGGTCTGTTATACTTTTTTTGTACTTTGTATACGTTTTTAATGTTGTGTAATAAAACACTTGTACAAAATGACAGAGTTTATCTACACTTAGCTCTTAAGATCTTGTTTACCTTTGGGAAGGAGAAAGTGTCAAGGTATGAACAAATCTGATTCTTAGATACACAAGTGTACTTATTTAGTAATAATTCATCAAGCATTCCATAAATGTTTTGTGCCTGTATTGTTGTATGCATGTTATACATCAATAAAAATTTAAAGAGTACATATTTGCATAACTATCTTAAATTAATATTTTAGAATAATAGTAATATTTTGTTTTATTTTAAAGTGGGACATGTTCACTCAGGACATCATCAGGTGTTTATTGATGTTCCAAGTTATTTATTTATGTTTAAACTTTTGGGTGAGCCCCTCTGGGTCTTTTAATTTTTACCTCAACACAGTAAGTAACATGGTTTTAACTTTTTGGAATGCAGCTTTGTTTTCAGCAAGCTTCTCCCGGAAGAATGACGCTCACCCAGGCCGGGGCACACAGCACAGTGACCCGTGAACAGGATGCACTGAGCACACACGGCACTGGGTGAATAAGGAACAGAGCGAGCAGCAGAGCCTGGGTCTGCACAATATACTTTGTAGGAAAAGCAGGTAAAATTGAAAGGTCACAATTCGGCAGCAAACGTTTTCACATTCATTTGAGAAATCATTTCTAACGAAAGCTGTTGGTTAATGCCATGGTTTTGTGGCTTGCCTACACATTGTAATCACTTGCACAACTTTAAACCGTATTTGTTTCAGATCCAGCTCCAAGGATTCTGATAGAATTGATCGGTTACAACTTGGGTTTAAGGGATTTTGAAAGTTTTCCTCCCCGCATCTGATTCTGTTGCTCCAGGGGTAAGAAGCGCTGGATAGGGGTGAGGGATGCTTTAGCTGTGAGAGACTTCCATGTACACTTCAGGATTTGCCCCATCGCATATCTGGAGTTCGGGGTCTTAGAAAACATTCTTGCCATGTTAAAAATTAAAGGATGGCTTCAATACCTACTTAGCTGTTTGGCTACATTGCAGAAAAAGAAAATGCCTTTCCAGATATCAGTTTTTTGAGACAGGGTTTTGCTCTGTCAGCCAGGCTGCAGTGCAGTGGTGTGATCATGGCTCATTGCAGCCTTGACCTCCCAGGCTCAAGTGATCCTGCCTTCTGAGTAGCTGGGACTGAAGGCATGCACCACCAGGCCTGGCTAATTTTTCAATTTTTTTTTTTTTGTAGCAATGGCTTTCTCTATGTTGCCCGGACTGGTCTCAAACTCCTGGCCTCAAGTGATCCTCCCACCTCAGTCTTCCTAATAGTTCAACCTACAGGCACCAGCAAGCATGTCAGGTGTATTTATTAAAATGTAGCCACTAGAATATTTAAAATTCACATGTGCCTCATGTATTATTTCTTAAGGAATTGCCTCCCTTTTGAAATCTGAGGTTGCCTGCTCTAAAGCCTAGATGTGCCAGGAAAGTAAAACATCTGAAATTTTAAAATAACTGTCATTATATTGCTTCCATGTATGAATAACACATGTATATTATTCATAAATGCAAATAATCTTACATAGAAATGTAAATGCAAATATTTTACAGGCAGGGCCAGTTTCTGGTGCATGCAGGAAGCCCTGCCAGAAAAGGATCCAGGAAAAACCTGTAATTCTTGCTTTATTCAACCCAGTGTCAAATCACATATGTCACTCATGGCCTGAGGGGGCGGGGTGGGGAATTGAACTATATCCAATCATGGATGCTGGAGGGGAAAGTATCTAATCAGGTGCACAGCTGGAGAAGAATGGGCAGCTTTTTGGATCTAGGGAGGCCTTTTCCTGTCTCTCCACTCAGAGCTCAGGCAACCTGGTTTTTTCACCATCCCAGGTTTCTGTGCCACCTGATCATAATCTCATCTTCCTGCATGGACATAGAAATAAGTCAGAGCAAAGTTTCACCTGGGTCAGTATCTGTAGCATGAACCAGTCCTTCAACCAACCCTGTACTGTCTCCCACTTGTGGGTTCTTAATAGCACTTTCCCCTCTTTTACCTTTTAGTTCCCCACAAACCCTTTTTTTCATGTGCACACAGTGTGCCCAAGGCCACCCGTCAGTTGCCTGAATCCAGCACCTACTAAAATTCAGATGTCCAGTAGTTCAAGACCATGGGCCTAGACCAAGTTTTTGCAGAAGGAAATACAAGTTAGAAATGAGAGGATCTATTCTCCCATATGAAAATAAAGAGTGTTTTCTCTTTTCCCTTTTCTTAATGTAATTTAGAAAACTTTTATTATTAATTTTTGTGACAGAAACTTACTCTTTTACTTAGCCTGAAGTGCAATGGCATAATCATAGCTCATTGTAACCTTAACCTCTTGGGTTTGAGCAGTCCTCCTGCCTCAACCTCTTAATTACCTAGGACTATAGGCATGCACCACCATGCCTGGCTAACTTTATTTATTTATTTATTTATTTATTTTGAGACAGAGTCTTGCTCTGTGAGCCAGGCTGGAGTGTAGTGTCATGATCTTGGCTCAATGCAACCTCCACCTCCCAGCTTCAAGCAATTCTCCTGCCTCAACCTTTTGAGTAGCTGGGATTACAAGCACTCACCACCATGCCTGGCTAATTTTTTATTATTATTATTTTTAGTAGAGAAAGAGTTTCACCATTTTGGCCAGGCTGGTCTCGAACTCCTGACCTCATTATCCACCTGCCTCAGACTCCCAAAGTGCTGGGATTACAGGCTTGAGCCATCATGTCCAGCCATAATTATTTTATTTTATTTTTTGTAGTGACAGAATTTCACCATGTTGCCTGTACTGGACTCAGACATTTGGCTTCAGGAGATCCTCCTGCCTTGGCCTCCCCAAATGCTGGGATTACAGGCATGAGCCACCGTGCCTGGCCTGGAAAATTTATACGTACCGTCTTTCTCCTCTTCTTTGAAATATAAGCAAATCATTTTAACACCTAAATAAGCTTTTTGTCGTTCTTCGTGACACAGAATTCTCTTTATGTAAGACCTGGAAACTGTTGCTTTGTTTTTTAATTTGGCAAAGGTTTATTTATTCTTTATTTTCAGTCTTTTAAAGTAGGCACAGCTCAGCACAGTGGCTCATGCTTTTAATCCCAGTACTTTGGGAGGCTGAGATTAATCGCTTGGGCCCAGGAGTTTGAGACCATACCAGGCAGCATAATGAGAGTCCTTCTTTGTAAAAAATTAAAATCAACTACCATGGCATGGTGGCACAGGAGGCTGAGGTGAGAGAATTATTTGAGCCCAAGAGTTTGAGGCTGCAATAAGCCTTGATCACACCACTCTACCGCTGTACTCCAGCTTGGGTGACAGAGGGAGACCCTGTCTCTAAATAAATAAGTAAATAAAAAATGTGTTTTTCCATACATAAAAATAAGTAAATAAACAGATAAAATAGACGTGGATTTGCTTAGAATAAAGCTAATTATAAGATAACAGAAAAGTGAGCACCAAAGATGGGGTTCACCCTAGCAAATGATTCCAGCCTATTAGGACACTCACAGAATATTCCCTGCAGCATGACCGACATGAAAGTAGGATGTCATCATGTCAGGCTGTACCAGGGTCGGAAGACTAAACACTGTGGGGAAGAACCTCGCTTATGGAATATTATCAAAAAGTGAGCCCAGATCCTGCCCTGATGGACTACAGAGATGAGTTCTTGAGATAACACATTGCCGAAACATGCATAGAGTAGTTTAACCTTTCTGCGTATGCAACACTTTCTCCATCTTCCTGCGAAATCCTCCCTAGTAATAGTGTTAGCTTTTAAGTTTTGAGGCTCTGGTAGGATGGAAGCTGCATGCTGCAGGACATTCCTGGGGCAGGAAACTAATACAAACTGCAGCCACAGGCATAAATACTCACGGCCTAATGTAAAGTGAAAACAATACAAAAGTCTCTACAGTTATTCGCACAAGTGTGTGAACAGAGACTTTCCACGTAACCAACTTGCCACTGAGACTAATGAAGGCCAGATTCCACTGGATCAAGGCTATGAGTTACTCATAGGAAGGCCATAGGACAGAGCCCAGAGAGTTTTCATATTTGAGTCTGGGTCCTGCGTCTGTCCTGGTCTTCTTGGGTTTCTGTTTGTAGAGACCCCTGTGTGGCTGCTCTCAGCACAGCACGGGGCTGGCTGTGGTTGCTGGTTTAGTGCACCTGCTCTTTTTCCAAAAAGAGGGAGGAATTGGCCACATCAAACAGCTCCTCATCAATCTGAATGCAGCACTGCAAAAAGTGCGTAGAAGCCACGCAAAGAAAAATCAGTATTTTCACCACATGTGACACCTCCATTAGAAATTCTGCTTTTCTCTGCATTCCAGCCTGGGTGACATAGCAAGCTCCATCAAAAAAAAGGAAAGAAAGAAAGAGCGAGACAGACAGACAGACAGAAAGAAAGAAAGAAAGAAAGAGAAAGAGAGAAAGAAAGAAAGAAGAAAGAAAGAAAGAAGAAAGAGAGAAAGAAAGAAAGAAAGAAAGAAAGAAAGAAAGAGAGAGAGAGAAAGGGAAGGGAAGGGAAAGAAAAGAAAAGAAAAGAAAAAAAGAAAAGAAAAGAAAAGAAATTCTGCTGTTAAGATTAGGCACATAAGGAGAATCTGTATAAATCTCCAGCAAGGAAGGAAACCAGAGGATAAGCTAAAGTCTTGGAATTCACGTCTGAGTACAAAGACTCGGTCTCCAACACTCTTCTTTTTATTCTTCCAGCTATGGATTGGCTATGAACATGACAGTTACATAGGAGTTCCAACACCTGACAATCTGCTTCAGTCCAAGAAGAGTTCCCTCCCTCTTGTTCCCCCTACAACTCATGGTACTAAGAAGTGGTGTGGGACTGCCCAGATGAGTTGACATGAGAGGCCTGGCATGGAGGAGCCTGTCCTGGGCTGCCCTGTGTTATTTGTGGGTGCGCCCCGCCAGTAGCAAGGGGCATCAGTGATGAGGGCTGAGTTGACATCTGTGTTTTCAGATAAGGCTTTTACATTGAGCCTTTGTAAGGCCAAAACTCAAAAATATCAGGAAACAATAAAAGAACATCTCCCTCTCTTGAGCATCTGTCACCAACGAGTTGGATACAGAGCTGTCTCAAGAATGTGGGTTCCTGGTTTCTTAACTGCTGTTGGGTTCTGTCACAAATAAAGTGTGTTAAACCCTTCAAAGTTCCATGTCCTGGGCCCTTTCTTTCTATAAGACCTACCCAAAGGCCCCACTATGCTACTGATTGCTCAGTCTCCTCTTCCATGTCAACTGTTTATTTGTACACAATTATGCAAACACAACTTCCCCTTAATTTCCTGGAAAGACCTTAATGCAGCCTGGGTTCCAGGAAAGAAGAGACAGCTGGAACATAACCTTGTTTTTCTTACCATCTCTGGGGCCCAATAAAAGTCACTGTGTATTCGAGGCTTCCCCAGCCTCCCAGCATGCAGAGTGGGGATGATGCTAACATCTACTTCCTAGGGAATATATCAGGTGTATATAAGATAAAACATAACAATCGTAATGTGGTGTCACCTGTAGATAATGCACACATTTAGAGACGGAAGCATTAGGAGAATAGGTGGGAGGTAGCATGGGCCACAACTCAAACAGGCCTGGGGTCTGCCAGGGTGATCTTGGGAATGTCACTTCTCCACTGGGACTTTTTCATTCTGCTCCAGTATGAAGTTGAAATTAAATGTAGATACTGTCCTCTGGCATTCATATAGTTTGGCCGTGTGTCCCACCCAAACCTCGTTTTGTATTATAACCCCCAGGTGTTAAGGGAGAAACTTGAAGGGAGATGATTGGATTATGGGGATGGGTTTTCCTCGTGCTGTTCTTGTGATAGTGAGTGAGTTCTCACGAGATCCGATGGTTTCACAAGCATCTGGTGTATCCCCTGCTCTCACTCACTTCGCTTGTCAGCAACTGTAATTGGAAAGTTTCTGAGCCCCACCCCCCTACACCATTATGCGGAACTGTGAGTCAATTAAACTTCTTTTCTTTATAAATTACCCAGTCTCAGGTACTTCATCATTGCAGTATGAGTACTGACTAATACAGGCATTCAACTTCCTAGTGCTTTCTCTTTACATTTAGAGTCATATCCATGTGCCTTATCTCGCCTTTGTCAGGGGAAGTCTTCACAAACTCTCCCAGTACTGCGTGGTTAGTGACTCAGTTTTTTTACTCAATAAAATGGCCTACTGCCTGATGCCAGTAGTATGGCACTTGGGTTTTGACGAAAATATCATCTTGTGGGTTGTCCAACAAGGAGATAGGAGTCCAGCTCAAATTTGTTTTCCTATACTGGCTTTAAGGCAGTGATTAGAAAAGGCCTAAGAGGTGGGTTCTTTAGGGGATTGCTGGAAGGAAAGCAGGAATATGGAAAGTGATGAGACATGCACAGTCATCTCTTCTTGCCTCTTCACAGGTCATATGCAAATTCAGGGAGAGTTAGTATGAAACACACAATGGAAATTTGGGCTCTAACGTCAGCAAACTGATTCTTCATGGACTTCATTTGGCCATACTGGTTCCTACCAATTTCAGCCAATGTTTAAAAATCTTATAAGCGGAGAAAATTTTAGTGTTTCAACAAGCCCTTTCCTATCTTTCATTCTGAAAATCCATTTTTAGGTCATCTTTTAACAGTGTAGGGGTACAAATTCAGCTTCTGTCTAATGAAATACAGAAAAGGATATCACTTTTGTATTAGTTCAAGCTGCTATGCCAAAGAGCCATAAATAGGCAGCTTATAGAAAACAGGACTTAATTTCTCATACTTCTAGAGGTTCGGAATTTGAGATCAGGGTGTCAACATGGTTGAGCACTGGTGATGACTTGCTTCTGAATTTCAGACTGCACACTTCAGGGTTTATCCTCATTTTGCAGAAGGAGGATGAGAGCCCTCTGCAGTTTCTTGTATAAAGCCAGTAATCTCTATTATGAGGGTCCCACCCTCAGGAGTTAATTACATCCTCCCTCCTTAAAGCATTACACCGGGGGTTACAATTTTAACACAAATACAGGAGAAAATTTATTGTAACTCTCAAGTTTTTTTTCTTTGTTTGTTTTTTGTTGTTGTTTTCTTGAGACACAGTTTCGCTCTTGTATCCCAGGCTGGAGTGCAGTGGCGTGACCTCGGCTTACTGCAACCTTCATCTAGCAGGTTCAAGTGATTCTCTTGCCTCAGTCTGCCAAGAAGCTGGGATTACAGGCATGCGCCACCACACCTGGCTCATTTTGTAGTTTTAGAAGAGACGGTGGTTTCACCATGTTGGCCAGGCTGGTTTCAAACCCCTGACCTCAGGTGATCCACCCGTCTCAGCATCTCAAAGTGCTGGGATTACAGGCATGAGCCACCGCACCGTGCCAAAATTATTTTAAAGCTCTCATTTTTCTCCTACTGGGTTTTTCCTGTTTGCTCCCTCGATCTTTCTCTGTCTCTTTTTGTGTAAATCCTTTTGTCTAGTTCTATCTCTCTATTGTATTCCTCAAACACAGGAAGCAAGCTCCAATGCTATGAGATGCTCCACGTAGAGACCCACGTAACAAAGAGCTGAGGGAGTGCTCAGATCAGTAGAGAGAAGGAAAGTCAGGCTCTCTGTCCACACTACACCCTGCCAATTTTCACATGAGTCAGCTTAAAGGCTGATGCTTTCCCAGTCCGGATTCAGTTAAGAATACAGCCCCTGTCTCATAAAAGATCTGAAGGCAGAGGAAGCCAGCGGAACTGTGTCCAGATTCTGGTGCACACAAATTATGAGATATTATATGCTGTTGAAAAGCACTGAGTTCCAGGGCAATGTTGTCAGAAAGGAGCAGATATCTAACCTCATCTCCCAGGTCCCAGGATTCCCCATCCCTCTGCTTATCTCTTCCTCAGGCTGTCTGCAGCCAAACTAGTCCCTTTCTAACCTCTGCCAAACTCACACCTATGAGTCTCTTCACTAAGGGTGGCTTCTCCCTGACACATACTTGTGCAGATGCCTCCCTGTTGTCATCCTCTTCATGGATTAAATGTCACCTCAGTGAGGCCTTAGGTCCTCCCATGCAATAATTTTCCAGCTTTTCTTCTCAACATTCTACTTTAGATTACAGTCCTTGCTCTTTTCTTTCACATATACTTGCTTCAGTGCTTTTGTCCAGCTGTCCTCAGACTGTTTGGTCCTGGGTTGGGGGGTGCAGGCATGATGTAATAATTTTCTGTACCACATGTTGGACCCACCAGGGTAGCTGGCAAAGGGTGAGTACAAGGGAAAAAAGACTGGCTAAGTGATTATATGGGGGATCTCTAATATCCCTTCCTCTTTTGACAACCTGATAATGTGGAGATCATTGATAACAGCATCAAGTGTGTGACTCTTTCTTGTTCCAGCTGCTCCAACAAAGCTCAGCGGGCACCAGAAACACAGCGGCCTGTAACCACCTCCAGGCCATCACTAACACTACAGCCCCATGCAGGAGCGCTATGGATCAAATCAGGTACTTTTATTTTTGTGTCCTCAAGACACTGGTTCTTTAAGGTCCTAGGGGACAAAGTAGCAGGATCTGAAGGCTCCAAGTACAATGAGTGACCTTGGAATCTCCCTTTGCCACACTTTTGCCTCTACCTTTTGGGTTGTGCTATTTATTCATAAGGTATCTTTCCTTTATCCAGTGAAATTATTTTTTACCACTTTCAAATGAAGACCTTAGGAACCTACCAGTATCTGGGATTTTCCCTGGGCTTCAGACTTAGAGTCCAATACTCTGGCACATTTAGCTCTACCTCATCTTCATTTACCCAAGATGCCTCTGAAGTGGCCATGCCTCCCTCTGATTTGAAGGACCTGCAGAGAGTGGATGCATTTTTGCACAGTCTCAGAGCAAAGTGTCTTGGTTCACTAACGAAGAACCAACGCTGGCAAACACTTATGAGTATGTAAAATCATCGAGGTCACCCACTTCAGACACCCCTATTTATGAAGAAGAAAACAGGCTTTCCTGTAGGCATTGTCTACATGAGACTGACATGGAGCATAGCTCATTTTACTTCCAGGTGCCCACAGAGCTGGATGCAAAACTCCAATCCTGTCATCTTGAAACTGACATGGAGAGGTCCCCATGTGAAGAGAACCCTGGATCTGCTCATTCTCTGTGCCCCTGAATGTGAAGCTGCGGACTCTAATTTCCCACCTTCAGCCACCACCTGCTCTGTGCTTCCCATATTGTAGGGAGCTGATGACAATTCCCATTATAGTGAGGGGACACAATAAACTAGACATGTGGGCCTGGAGAAAAGAAAAAACACTTTTCTATTTCTCTCAAACTGTAGAATCTCTTGTCAAATTTTTAATTTTGATTATATCTGAGCTTGATAATATGTTCATGTGTTAACAGCTGCTTAAATTTATTTTTTCTGTGAAGTGTGGGATAATGTCTTTTGCCATATTTTAAATCAACTTCTAAAACCTCTCTTTAGAGTGGACATGTGAGCATCTTTGTGATATGAACTGCACAAGTTGGTTGTCAGTTTGTTCTTTTCGTTTTTGTTAAAATGTTTTGTTTTATTCTGGTTTGGATGTCTTTTGGAGTTTTGTTTTGTGGCTATTTATTACTTCAGTGTAACTTCTCCCCTAATTGACTTACAGGTTTGTACATACTCAATGAAATATTTTGGTAAAATCTTTGTAAAAACTCTGTAGTCAATTTTACAGTTTACATAAATATAAAACACTCAAGATTATCTGAAGAAAAAGAAAGGTTGAGAGCTTAAAATGTAAAATATGACACAGCTAAAGTAGTGTGTAAAGGGAAATTTATAGCACTAAATGCCCACAAGAGAAAGCAGAAAAGGTCTAAAATGGACACCATAACATCACAATTAAAAAAACTAGAGAAGAGCAAATAAATTCAAAAGCTAGCAGAAGACAAGAATTAACTAAGATCAGGGCAGAACTGAAGGAGACAGAGACACAAAAAAAAAGCCCGTCAAAAAACATCAATCAATGCAGGAGCTGGTTTTTTGAAAAGATCAAGAAAATGAACGGACTGCTAGCCAGACTAATAAGGAAGAAGAGAAGAATCAAATAGACACAATAGAAAATTATAAAAGGGATATAACCATCGATCCCACAGAAATAAAAAGTATCATTAGAGAATTTTATAAATACCTCCCTGCAAATTAACTAGAAAATCTAGATGAAATGGATAAATTCCTGGACACATACACCCTCCCAAGTCCAAACCAGTAAGAATTCGAATCCCTCAATAGGCCAATAACAAGTTCTAAAATTGAGGCAGTAATTAATAGACTAACAACCAAAAGAAGTCCAGGACCAGACGGATTCACAGCTGAATTCTACCAAAGGTACAAAGAGGAGCTGGTACCATTCCTTCTGAAACTATTTCAAACAATAGAAAAAGAGGTACTCCTCCCTAACTCATCTTATGCTGCCAGCATCATCCTGAAACCAAAACCTGGCAAAGACACAATAAAAAAAGAAAATTTCAAGCCCGTATCCCTGATGAACATCGATGTGAAAGTCCTCAATAACATACTGGCAAACCGAATCCAGCAGCACATCAAAAAGCTTATCCACCACGATCTAGTCAGCTTAATCCCTGGATGCAAAGCTGGTTCAACATATGCAAATCAATAAATGTATTCCATCACATAAACAGAACTAATGACAAAAACCACATGATTATCTCAACAGATGCAAAAAAGGCCTTCAATAAAATTCAACACCTTTTCATGGTAAAAACTCTCAATGAATTATGTATAGATGGAACCTATCTCAACACAATAAGAGCTATTTCTGACAAATGCACAGCCAATATCATACTGAATGGGCAAAAACTGGAAGCATTCCCATTGAAAACCTGCACAAAACAAGAATACCCTCTCTCACCACACCTATTCTATAAACTATTGGAAGTTCTGGCCAGGGCAATCAGCCAAAATAAAGAAATTAAGCATAATCAACTAAGAAGAGAGGAAGTCAAATTGTCTCTGTTTGCAGAAGACGTGATTGTACATTTAGAAAACCCCATCCTCTCAGCCCAAAATCTCCTTAAACTGATAAGTACCTCAGGAAAGTCTCAGGATACAAAATCAATGTGCAAAACTCACAAGTGTTCCTATACACAATAATAGACAAACAGCCAAATCATGCACGAACTCTCATTCGCAATTGCTACAAAGAGAATAAAATACCTAGGAATCCAACTTAAAAGGGATGTGAAGGACTTCTTCAAGGAGAACTACAAACCACTGCTCAAGGAAATAAGAGAGGACACAAACAAATGGAAAACATTCTGTGCTCATGGATAGGAAGAATCAATATTGTGAAAATGGCCATACTGCCCAAAGTAATTAATAAATTCAGTGCTATCCCCACCAAGCTACCACTGACTTTATTTACAGAATTAGAAAAAAAAAAACTACTTTAAATTTCATATGGAATCAAAAAAGAGCCTGCAGAGACAAGACAATCCTAAGCAAAAAGAACAAAGGTGGAGGCATCACGCTAGCTGTCTTCAAACTATACTAAAAGGCCACAGTAACCAAAACAGGATGGTACTGGTACCAAAACAGATATATTGACAAATGGAACAGAACAGAAGCCTCAGAAGTAACATCAAACATCTACAACCATCTGATCTTTGACGAACCTGACAAAAACAAGCAATGGGGGAAGGATTCCCTATTTAATAAATGGTTTGGGAAAACTTGCTCGCCATATGCAAAAAACTGAAACTGGTCGTCTTCCTTACTTGTTATACAAAAATTAACTCAAGATGGATTAAAGACTTAAATGTAAGACTTAAAACCATAAAAACCCTAGAAAAAAGCAAGGCAATACCATTCAGGACATAGGCATGGGCAAAGACTTCATGACTAAAACACCAAAAAACAATGGCAACAAAACAATGGCCAAAATTGACAAACGAGATATTATTAAACTAAAGAGCTTCTGCACAACAAAAGAAACTATCATCAGAGTGAACAGGCAACCTACAGAATGGGAGAAAATTTCTGCAATCTATCCATCTGACAATGGGCTAATATGCAGAATTTAGAAAGAATTTAAACAAATTTACAAGAATAAAACAAATAAACACATCAAAAATGGGCAAAGGGTATAAACAGACACTTCCCAAAAGAAGACATTTATGCAGCCAACAAACATATGAAAAAAAGCACCTCATCACTGGTCATCGGATAAACGCCAATCAAAAACACAATGAGATACCATCTCAAGCCAGTTAGAATGGTGATCATTAAAAAACTCAGGAAACAACAGATGCTGGAGAGGATGTGGAGAAATAGTAGAACACTTTACACTGTTGGTGAGAGTGTAAATTAGTTCAACCATGTGGAAGACAGGGTGGTCATTCCTCAAGGATCTACAAAGAGAAATACCATTTGACCCGGCAATTCAATTACTGAGGTATATACCCAAAAATTATAAGTTATTCTATTTTAAGAACATGTACACATATGTTTTATCATGCATTGTTCAGAAAAGTAAAAACTTTGAACCAACCAAATGCCTATCAATGATACACTGAATAAAGGAAATGTGGCATGTACACACCATGGAATACGATGCAGTCATAAAAAGGATGAGTTCATGTCCTTTGCAGGGACATGGATGAAGCTGGAAACCATCATTCTCAGCAAACTAACACAAGAATAGAAAAGCAAACACCACGTTTTCACTCATAATTGGGAGTTACACAAAGAGAGCACATGGACACAGGAAGGGGAA